>NW_028274813.1:130431768-130590697 GCF_037043125.1 Eumetopias jubatus
TATAGTTGTTTTTAATCATTACATTTCCCAGAACAAAATGAGGGCCCAGAAGTTTTAATGGCTTATCTAAGGTCGTCAAGCTAGTAAGTGTAAGAGCCAGGATCTAAATCTAGGACTGTCTGTATCCACAGCCTGTGCACAAAACTCTGTGTACATCAGGAGTTTGGAAATGTGATAACTCAGAGCTGGTGATCTAAAAAAGTTGGTAATCAAAGGGAGGTTTTTTTTAAAGATTTATTTATTTTAGAGAGAGAGAGAGAGCATACACACACAAGCAGGGGGAGGAGTAGAGAGAGAGAGAGAATCTCCAGGAGACTCCCTGCTGAGTACAGAACCTTGATGCAGGGCCCGATCCCACCATACTGAGATGACCTGAGCCGAAATGAAGAGCCAGGCCCTCAACTGACTGAGCCACCCTAACGCCCCCTCAAAGGAAGATAGTTATTTCTGTGTGTCCGCTGTGTGCCCTTTTAAAGGCGAGGATAATTATAGTGGTTGAATGGCCTTATTATCATGCTCAGCAACTAATAATCCTGAATGGGAGGATTATTGCCCCCCACCACCTCATCATCCATGTAATCCCCCATGGGGGATTTCCTGACATTTCATTTGGCAGTTGGGGTTTTAAATAACCAGCTTTGGTTGCTAGCTTATGTAGATGAGTTGAGTGGTTTGGAGAAGTACCTTATTGGGATGTTTCCAGAAACACTACTAGGCAACCACAGAGCTTCAGTTGAGTGACCACAGAGAAGCACAGTGACAAACCAGTACAGAGGAGATAACCCAGAGGTAGCACAACTCAACGGGTACCTTAGTTTCTCTACCCTTCAATTACGTGTTCATTACTGTTCGTGATTTATCTCCAAAATCATTACTCGCCATCACGGAGTCCGTGAGCCAGGCATGCCAGCCACATTCCAGGGTCTTTCATGGGGTTGGCCTCTTTTTTTCTGCTTCCCTCCCTCCTTTCTCCTCTGTTGAGTGCCTACTATGTGCGGATGCTGCTCTAGGCACCAGGAACACAGCAATCAACAAAACACAGAAATCCACTTCCTCATGGAGATCTCATCCTGATCCCAACAGGGGCAGGCTACAGATGTGTTCAGAGAGGGCTAGGTGTAATGGAGGAAAACCAAAGCAAAGAAGGTGATTGGGAGTGCTCGGGGCGGGGGGGTGGGTGGTATATTTTTTAACAGAGTGGTCTGGAAAGACCTCTTCTGGGTTGGTCACATTTACCCAGAGACCTTGAGGAGGCGAGGAAGTCAGACATGTGGTATCTGGAGAAAGAGCATCTCTAGAGGAGAGAACAGGAAGCGCACACTCTCCAGGGAGGCAGGACAGTGCCTGGTGTGTTTCAGGAATAGCAGGGCGATGGGGATAGGAGAATTACGTCGGAGGCTGAGTCATGCAGGCTTTCCTGTTCTTTCGGGCAACCCTGTGAGACCGTAAGGACTACATGGGGTCCCAAAGAGTGGGGTACGAAGGAGCCCTGTGGGCTCAATACTGGTGTTGCTCACAGGCAGGGATCAGTGGTATATAGGTGGTACTTGTAACACCTGCTGTGGACACTGCGAATAGCAGTAAGTGGAAGCTTTGCTTTGGAGGAGAGCCTTGGAGGAAGCATGCATAGGCTGAGGAGCCATGTGTGGGAGGTGAGGTGGCACAGTCCTGAGACTTCATTAGCCAGCCCTCTATCTCTGTCATGATAAAAGTGTCAGAGGGGAAGAGATGGTCGGCACGAAGGGAGGGACTTGGGTGATTGACCACCTTCACTGAGTTTTTTCCTCCATTCTTCCTAAACACATCGCCTGCCTTAATAATAATCATACTAGTAATATAGCAATACTAATAGAAAAGCAACACCAGGACCACTTTTTGAGAGGTTATATATAGGGAACTCTGCTACATATAATATGAGTACTATCTCATGGGACCACATCTCTTTGGCTCCGTCTACATACAAGTAGCCTAGTACAGTGTCTGGCCCAGAGATATCCTTTGAATGAATGAATTTTTCTCCTAACAGTCTGTAAGCTAAGTATCTTTTTTGGCCCTTTTGGAAATGTTCCCATGTCTTGAATTTTAAGTAAATTTTTGCAAGGACACAAAGCTAGGAAGTAGAACAAGTGGGATTCGAAATCAGGTCTTTCTGATTCCTGAGTCTTGTCTACCCCTGCACAGAGCTGGGTGTTTTCATTTTGGATTCTCCTGGATCTGGGCACAGTTGGGGCACAGTGAAAAGAGTGGAGGACCCAGGACACCCAAGTAAAGGCCTAACTTTTTAGTTTCTCTTCAGCAACCAATTATCCTCTTCACTTTGGCTTCCTTATTTGTAAATTGGTGATATGGATGACAGCGCTGAGCCCCTTAATAGGAGCATGTGTGTATTTGTAAATTATAAAGTACTAAGCAAATGTAAAGGGGACTGTTTTTCTTTTAAACTACCTACTGCTAACAAGCATGAAAACAATGTGTGGAAGGTCAGTGGACACATATTACTGAGCATGAAAAGAAAGGTTGATTATACTTTTTCCACAAAGGGCCAGATAATAAAAAATGTCTAGCTTTGTGGCCCACAACCCTCTGTTGCAACTTCTCAGCCCTGATACTGTATTGTGAGATCAGCCGTAGACAATATGTAAATGAATAGGTAGGGCTGTGTTTCAAAGTTTAAACCTTATCTAAAAAAAACAGGTGGTGGGTTGGACTTTGCTGACCACTGCTTTATACCAATACGTGATTGAAGAGGGTATATATGTACATGCATGCACACACACATGCATGTATGACTTCTGTTTTGCATATCACTATTCCGGGGTAATCACTTACAGAGAATAATCTTGGGGGGAGCTTGGGGGGGGAACTAAATAGGTAGCCCTTGACTGTATGATCAATAGCCTCTAGAAAAATTGTGGACAAATTTAATATGCATAGACTCAGCCATTTGGTAGACCTGAATTTTTCTGAACAGACATCTTAATTTTGTGCTCTCGTGGCCATATGGGTTGTTTGGATTCTGTCACCATATCCAGGCTCTGCTTTGGGGTCTGTCTAGCCATCCCATCTCCTTTGCTCATTTTGCTACTTCCTTCGTCTTGTAGATTTTTGTGTTTATGAATGCTGTCATCCAGAGTGTTCTGATTCTCAGGAACCTGGATGCGGGTACAGTCATTAAGTACATATGTATCACATGCATTGTTTGGTATACCGACATACTCTTGAGTATTTTTCCGAGACTGTAGAAGTGCTCTTCTCAGGCAGCGTTTTACTCATTTAGCTTTTCTGGATGTGGGTTTATGTCTCCTTGTACTGAAGTTTAAATACCCAGTGATTGTTTAGTGGCTGATAATTTGGCTTCCTGTGTGTACTTCATGGTGAGAGCCTTCAGAGGAGCCACATGGGAGGTGATATTTGTACAAGATCACACTTAGCATATGCAAAAGGAAAATGTTTACTCTCATCAGTGTTTTGCTTTTAAGATCCTTGGTGAGTAGGGGAGATTTTCTTTTTTATATAATTGCCCCATCCATGCTAATATCGCCTCATATCCTGCTGAATTTTAATAAATTTGCATTCTTGCCGATGGAGTACTCTCATCTAAAGAGAATGCAAAATATATTACCTTCCCACCGATTTCTATTTAGGTAGAATGGAAATACCAGTGCAAACGCTGTCATTAAAAACAAAACCAAACCAAAAGCACGAACTACTCATCCAAAAAGCAGCAGTGAGAGTCGTGTGAGAGATGGCTAACATTATACTAAGTTTCATGCCAAGATGTTGGTGCTGTATTTTTTAATGTTTCTAAGTAATTAGACTGTTTTGTCATATTAAACTTTTTTTTTTTTTTTGAGAGAGAGAACGTATGCACAAGTGGTGGGGTGGGGAGGAGTAGAGGGAGAGGAAGAGAGAGAATCTTAAACAGGCTCCACGGCCAGTGCAGAGCCGGATGAGAGGCTCAGTCTCACAACCCTGAGATCATGACCTGAGCCAAAATCAAGAGTCAGACACTTAACTGACTGAGCCACCCAGGGCGCCCCTGTCATATTAAACTTTTTAGCATTCATGGTATTCAAACTTACTTATCTTTCCCTGGGTCCTTGGAAATCATTTGGTTGAAATTTTTGAAGCCAACACTTACTGCATAAACTATGGCACATGTCTACAATGGAATACAATTCAGCAATGAAAAAGGTTTGAATGATTTATACAGAGGACCACTTGGATGGGTTTCAAAGGCATTGTGCTGAGTGAAAGATGTCAGATGTCAGGTTTGCATACAGAATGAGTCCATGTGTAGGATATTCTGGAAGAGGTGAAAGTACATGCGGAAGACAGGTAACTAACTGGTTGCTGGGGGCTGGGGATGGTTTAACCCCAGAGGGATAGCATGAACGAGTGTTATCGGGGGACTTGATTGTTGTGGTGGTCCCACAAATCTATACATTTGTTAAAAATTGTAGTTCTGTACACATATGCCAAAAGTCAACTTTTTGTATGTTAACTTTTCAAAAGTAAAATAAAAAACAGACTGCCTGATTATGCTTGTTGAGAACATCAAAAATATATTCTAGGGATCATGGGATACCAGGGATTCCTATGAGGAAAACCATAATTGTGCTCTTTTCAAAGAAAAACTCATTGATGTAGTTACTAGGTTTACAAGAAGTGAAATCATGTAACTTCTACTCAGTGGATGATATGTTAGGGTCTATGCAGAATGGAAGGGAATATTCAAGGTTATGTGTACCCCAGCGGCCGTAACTTGGTCCTCGGTGCCTACGTAGCGTTTCTGCTCTTCTTTATGGTGATCGCTTTCCTTCGTTGGTGTGTATATATGGCATGTGACAGTTACGGTTGCTGTGGGAACCATAACTTTAAGTTCTGTGACTTTTCTGTGAGTAAAACCAGCCATAATATTGAATTAATGTCATTCTTTACATTTAATTTCCATGTTGTTGTAAGTGGAAGACTTATCGCATATTTGAATAAAAGCTCTGTGTTCATTTTTGATAACGTGTAAGTGACAGTGGTTATATGGACTCATTTTGTCCCTTAATTAATGTTATCATTAAGTACAGCGAGGCCAGTCTGGTGGAGAGCGTGTTTGGTGTGCCCTCTGAGGGGTGATGCTTTAAAGCCCCTATCTACCCACTGTTCTCCTTGGCAATAGAAGATTCTGGACCACCACGATCTTTGGATCTTTGGCTAATAACTGTGCACTTTGAATGGAAATTTTAAGCCCAGCACTGGTAGCTTTGTGGATGTGCCTTCAAACAGAATTGCCTAAGTGGAGCACTGATGTATTTCTAAAATGGGAGACATTACTGATGGATCTTCACACTACAGAGGATCAGACAGTAGATTGTACTTTGTTTGCCCATGAAGATGTGGCCGGTCTCTCTTGGTTTTGTAACTCAGGCAGAAGAGTTGCTAGGCTTCCAGGAAATAATAGTGTGCAGTGTAAAAGGCATGAGGGCAAATCTTTAGAAATTGGGGGAGTTGAGTAAGGTTGACTGTCCTCCTAAAGCGGTCTTCAGATAATCCTGTCCAACCTCCCTGGATGTGTTTTTACATAGAACGTAGGAGGTATGAAGAGCCAGAGGGGAGATTGACAAGTGAAGGCCCTGCTGGTACCTCTTTTCTGGTCTGCTAACAGGTCTCCCACACTGAGGGTTGGGGCTCCTTTCCTGGCTGGGCAGCGGTGGTGTTTCCAGGGCTGGGGGACTCTAGTGACCGCATTGCTGGGAACCTTAGGGAAAGGTCAAAGTGTCCGAAATCATCCTTGATCCTGGTGAGTGAGTCTGAAGTAAATGAATTATATTCACAGTCAAGGGACATTAGGGCTAGAACGGCTGGAGAGAGAGGCTTGTGTGAGAACCACAGATGCCGGTGCTGTGGGGCCTCTGTTCTTCCTGGGGAGGCCACATGAGGCTTCAGGCCATCCTGTGATCAGGGCCCATTGCTGCCTGGTCGTAGTGTTTTGTGATGTCACTGCATGCAGAGGGGTTGGACCAGAGGACCTCAGCTTATCTGCAGCCCCTCACCATCCTGCCATCCCTCCTGGGGGCTGAAAAACTGCCCTCCTGCTTGGGAACCCAGATTCTCTTGCTGCCTCAAGCTCTACTTGAGAGGGAGAGAGAGAGAGATAGACAGACAGACACACAGACTGTGTGTGTGTGTTCATGTCTTGGAAGGCATGAACCATCCGAGCAGGATCTCTGACTTGTATCAGGACCTCCCTGATGGACACTGTGAATGGGAAAGACCAGTGACCACAGTGCTCCTGGTCCCCATGTCTACCCTTAGAGGTTCATGGTCATGCTAGCAGTCTGTGCAGGTTTGCTGCCTGCCTCAGTTTACCCAGAACTTTGGAGTTATCCAGCCTTGTTTGGAGGGAGAAATCCCATGTTTCTCACACAAGAAATCAGCCCTGGCTAATGCACCAGCCAGACAGGAACATATCCAAAATGCTGGAAGACCATTAACTCACTTCCCTTCTACTCTGCCTTTCTGTGCAGACAGCCATCCTTATCTCCAGCCCAGAAAACCTCAAGGAGTCCGAGAGCACCTCTGGACCCTGCATTTGTGCATACAAAACCTGCACAATGGACATGTCTGCTGTATCTACACACTAACTACTGACCGTTGCCCATTTCATTGCCCTGTGGCATCATTTCTTAGGTATCTTAAATTAGGAAACCTAGACCCCTCCCATTCTGAGATCATTTGCTCAGAATTTGCATTTCTTACTTTTTGGTTGGTGATTGTACAGACTCATGAAGGTATGGTTGGAGGAAGGTCTTCCAGATCCCATTTTGAAAAGTTTCCTCTTGAGCGACAAGCCCAGGTCTCCGGCACATGATCTGCCCACTTCTCTTTGGTGGCAGAGGGCCAGGCAGGCCCACCCTGGGAGGGACCTGGTGGGATGGTTCATGCTGCTTACACGCTAAAGCCTGGATGAACGAGGGATGATGGAGCAGCCCGGTGGTAGAGCAGAATCAGCCTTATCCACGCTCTGATCGATGACTAAGATGGCAGAGGCTGTAGTCAGAGGGACTCCACCGAATCAAACTTTTATTGCCAAGACTGGCCACGCATGTGGGAAGGCAGCCTGCATACTTGAAACTGAGCATGCAGATGGCAGACTCAAAGGCAAAGACCTGATAAAGGGTATCCCTGTGGGTTGATACCATTTTGCTTTTTGAAAGCGGATTATTTTTTTTTCTTTTTTACAGAAGCTATGTGGAAGTGGTGATCTGAATGCTTCTCTGATGTCCCAACAATTTGAAGAACAATCTGTGAGTGACATTCCTTGAAAACAAACACTAGAGTAAATATTATTTCTTAGCAAAGGTTTGGATCTGTATTTCTTTGCTTGTTTTTAAAGCACGCTGAACCGAATCCACTTACAAAGACAGGCCTTGCACATTTTAGCTGGAAAAGATTAATTCAGGGTCTATCGATCTGTCAGACTGGGACCGATTTTTCTAAAAATACAGAGCAGCTATGCAGTTGAGTGGGACAGTAAAGGAGACGAAGCCATTCTGAAGTGCTTTGAAACCTGGGTGGGGAAAACTTTAAAAAGAAGGCTGTCAGGGGGACCCTGCCACAAAATCGATTAATTGAATGTCCAATAAGTGAACGATAAATTACTTTATCTGTCCTTTGTCTTTGGAAAGACAAAAATTTGAACTACTGCGAAACTCTAGTTCAACACTTTAATTGGAGGCATTGAATAAATATTCAAAAATGGACTTGGAGTCGACCTTGTGGCCTGTAGGAGTTGATGCATTCCTGGACAGGGAAATGAGCCGTATTGAGGGGAGGCAAGACTGGGGGTAAGTGGAGGTGACACCATGGTGGGGGCCAAGGAGCGGAGGAAAAATATGCAAAGAGGAGAGAGCTCAAAGTGTGTCACATATGGACACAGGTGTGGCATGTGCCCGACGGACATGTGGGCTCAGGAGGCTGACAGTGGAGTGGTCGTGAACAGAAATGTTTTTATGACACGTGGAGGAGGTGTGCCAGAGTGGAAAGCCTTGGTGGGAAGGGGGAGAAAATGAGGAAGCGACTTTGCATCTGAGTGTGGACACATGTCTGTGGGACACATGTGGACACCACACGTGCTACTTCCACCAGGCTCCACCATGAGTTCTGCAGGAAATCACTGAGCTTAAGGGTATTTCAGATACCGGCCTACCAGTTGTGTGATTTTGGGGGGCAGAGTTAATACTGCAAAGACATTATCAGGAATTCTGATAAAAACCCCACTGGGGAGAAACATAAAGGATGCCTTAATAAATCACTGTAACCAAGTCATCCAGGAAGGGGGTGGGAGATGAAGCTTGAAGATTTGTCTTTGTAGTGACTTTTGCGTTGGCTCTGAAATTCTCTTCCTCGGTCCCCAAATAGCGGACTTAACTTATTTCTTCATCTGTGTAGATGTTTGGGGAAGCCGGCGATGGCTTGAGTAACCTGCCCAGTCCTTTTGCCTACCTCCTCACCATCCACCTGAAGGAGGGCCGGAACCTGGTCATCCGAGACCGCTGTGGTAAGTCTGGCTCTGCTGTGCCATCTGTAGCCTGCACACCCATTTCTCTACTCTTGTCTCTTACATGTTAGGCTGCCTTTCCCATTTCCTGCAACAGAGAGGAGCTCAAATCCACACCCCTTAGCTATCAAGGCCTTTGCAGCAAAGTATTTAAATCCACTGAATCTTACTGTCCTTTACGGTTATTAAATTAATAACAATGATAATAGTAATAATCCCATAAAGTTTTAAATGAGATAAGGCCACTGTCATAGTTTTATGCCGGGCATAAAGCAACTGCTCAAGAAAATGTTCCCTTGATTCTACTTTAATTATACATAAGAAAAGATGGGAATATTGTGAAGCCATCAAACATACACTTGGATGGAAATACCCTTTGAACTCCATCCCCCTCCTGCCCTGAAGTCCCACTGGGTTTCCCTCCCTCAGGATAGCGTCTATTATCTGCATATGATTTGCCTCATTCACTTTTTCCACCTCTTTCTATGCCTTTACACACACACACGTAAATACACATGTGTATATTTTTAATTAAAATACTATAATGTCCATATTCTGCAATAAGCTTTTTTGTGCTTCATTATGTATTCAAGATTGACCATATTTTTCCATGTAAATATATCTCCTTTCTTTTAAATACCACATAATATTCCATTGTATGATGTGTTATTCATCTGTTTCTTTACTGACAATTACTGCTTTTTCCTACTTCTTAGGAATATAAATGATACTGTGATGAACACCCTGCGTATGTTTTCATACACAGATGAGAATATATCTTACAAACAATAGCATATGTTTAAGAGCAGACAGTCTGGTTAGATGCCTGGGCTCAAATCCTGCCCTTCTCTGTTTATTGTTGTTTAATGTTCTTTGGCCCCTCTGTGACTTAGTTTCCTCAGCTATAAAATGAGGATAGTAATATTAACCTTCATTATAGGCTATTAGGAGTATTGAAGGTAGTAACTTCTATAAAGTACTTAAAACTATGTCTGGCTTCTAGCACTTCAAGAAAGCTAACTGTTGTCAGCAACAGAATCTGGTGATGGAAGTCAGGAACCAGGGGATGCACATTGTAAAATTTAAGAGATCCTGGTAAATTGCTGTCCAGGCAATTTAAATGGCCTCTCTTACTATATGTTTACAATTTCCCAACCTCCTCACTATTGAGTATCTACTTTTATCACTCAGTTTTTGGCAATCTCACAGGTTGGGTGTTGACTCTCCTTGTTTTAGTTTGTACTTTGTGGATTCTCATGACAATGAACATGGTCATTCGTATTGCCTTTTTTGTGAGTTTCTCTCTGTATCGTTTGTCCGGTTTTCAATTGGGCTTTTTCTTCATTCTGTTTGTAATTCTTTATAACTTTAGGCATTAACGGTTATTTATTACAGGTTACAAGTTTTTTTTTTTTTCTCTCAGTCTGTTGCTTTTTATTTTTATGTCCGTTTTTATTCTTCAGAGATTTTACATTTCCTTACAGGTAAATATATTTGAGTTTTCTTTATGGTATTTTTAAAAATTTATTTTGTTTAATAAGAAAGAAATCTTTATTCTAAGGAATTGAGTGTCTTCCCCTAGACCCTTCCATCTCTCCTCTATGTCTGCCAGCTTTTCTTTCTCATTCTTCCCATGACTTTTTCCTTTCAAGGAGAATTCCTCCATTTGGCCTTCCAGCTTTCTCATTTTCTTATCCATTGCGACCACTGTGCTATTCCATTCATGTACTTAATTGCCATTTAAAAATTTTTTATATCAGCCTATGATTATTTCATAAATGAGATGATGTCATCTTGTTTTTGAGAATATTAAGTATACATTTAAAATCTCCTGTTTGGTACTTTATCCCTTAAATATTCCGGTTCGGCATGTTTGCTGCTCATCTTTCTGTCTGTCTCTGTGACCCTGTCCTGCCATCCATGGGTGCTATTTTTGCTTACTATGTCCTGTCTTCCCTGATAGCGAGGAGGACTGGGACATGCAGCTGGACAGGCTGAGCTAATGGTTCAGGCTGGCTCCTTTCCATTCCTCCCAGTTATCACCAGTTCCTGGTTACCACCTATGAGTTAAAGCTTTTCTCTCTGGCTTACTGCCCATCCTCACTGTTCATGCTTGCATTCAAGGGCTCTTGCTAGTCATTGCTTGGCACCAAGAGGAGAGGACGGTGCTGGCTCACCCAGCTGCTGTACATTTGCTGTGCCAACCAGTGACCCTGATAGTTTCTCTGGCGGTCTTCTGCTTCCTGTATCCACTGCCTGCAAGCTCAGAGCATCCATGGTTTACCTGCCACACACCTCACATTCTCCCACCTGACCCTGCTTCTGAAAACTTTTTTACTATAATTTTCTTCTGCTCATATTTTAGACTATGGGTTCATCTATCACTCTGATCTTACCTGACTTCCATCTTTCAGGCTGTATAAAACATTCCCACTTTTTTTTTTTTAAGATTTATGTATTTATTTCTTTAGAGAGAGAGCACAAGTGGGAGGGGTAGAGGGAGATGGAGAGAGAGAATCTCAAGCAAACTCTGTGCACTGAGCGCAGAGCCCTACGTGGGGCTTGATCTCATGACCCTGAGATCAGGGCCTGAGATCAGGACCTGAGCTGAAACCAAAAATCAGTCGCTCAACTGTGCCACCCAGGCACCCCTCTACTTTTTTCTTTTTAAACAAAATTTCTCTCTCTCTTTTTTTAATTTTCTCAGATACAGGATTCCAAAGTAGTAAAAAAAAAAATCTCATTTTTTACTTGTTGGTAAATTGTGTTTCCTATCAAAATCATAATTTCTTATCTATCAATTGTGTGACTTCCAGTGTTTTACCACTTGTGTGCTATAGTTATAAACATATGCATTTTAATAAATACATCTCTTATGTTATTTTTAATGATTTGGTCAGATAGCATTTCACACCTGAAATAACATCTAGGGAACAGTCAATGAACCAGTGTGAAGTTAACTCCCACAAAAATCCCGACTCTTGCTCTGAATTTGCACAGTGTCCCGTGGGTGCTTCTGTCAAACTAAGATCATTATTGAGCTTGTTCTGTGAAAGCTTATCTGGAGTGGGGAGGTGTGTTCCATGGAGAGTGCATTTAACTTTACTAGTAAGAAGGTATTCTAAACCTTTAAAAAACATGTTTTGTTTTAAATTTTTGGAAATCCTCTAATAGTTTGTAGCCTTGGGGGTGGGCACAGGCCCTAGACTACTTATGCAAACCAGCTACCCTTTTTTTACCGACCTTCTCTGGATCTTTCTCCCAGAGTGAGTGAGCTCCACCACCCTTGACATATCATAATGATACACTTAAGCACATTCCTAATAGATGGTCAGTAAACTTAGTAGATGATGAAGAAGAAGATATTGCACACATCAGAAAGTGACCACAAGAATGGGGCATGTATGTTCTTGCTTCATACCTTCCCCATTTAGAGACAAAAAAGAAACTGTAGTCTGTGCTGTCATCCCAGCCATTGTCATCTCTGAATAGTTTCATCAGAATTAAACATCATACGACTTTGACTTTATCTTGTGTAAACTCAATATGATCCAAATATAATACCTAGTAAGGCATCTAGGTCATAAACTGTGTTGTTCCAGCACCTATATCTTTTGTAACCAGTAGTGACTGTTCTTGTCTGTTTTCTTGTATTTATTGGGAAAATTAATCATTATTGAGAAAATATCCCTCTCCCAGCCAATTCTTTTTCCATACTTGGAGGTGTGGTGTGCCTTCCTGCACGGTGACTCTATTAATTTCTGCTTGATTTTCATAAGCATTATGTTAGTGATCGGGGAAATGTTCCAGAGACCACTCAAGGACAGACAGCATTCACGTGAGCACTGTTGATTTTAGGCAGGGATTGTAACTACTATCACACAAGCTCCCATTCCTGACTCCTTGCCTGGGACAGACATTTTTTATCAGAACAGTGATTGATATTTTCTAGGGGACCCAACCCAGCATCAGAATTTTATCCAACACAGTCCTTCGGACCAATAGTTTCCAAATTTGAGTGAACACCGGGGTAGCCTTGAGGGCTGATGAAAACCCACATTGCCTACCCCCTGAGTTTCTGATTCAGCAAGTCTGAGAGGGGCCCTGAGGATTTGCATTCCTAATAAGTCCCCAGGTGATCCTGACGCAGGTGGTCCAGAAGCACACTTGAGCACCACCGTTGTAGGCAGCCATTGTCCACCAGTATGTGTTGGCACATGAGAAGAAACGTTGGCTTCTCCCGGTAGGTAGAGTTTCAATTCCCTATTAGGCACGACATCTTTTCCTGGGGCTTTACCTCGTTACATATTTGCTCTCCAGCATTCTTAGTTTGTATTTTCTGAACATGATTTAATTTGGTATTAGCCTAATTACTGTAATTAGGTACAGAGAACTGTATGATATGCCAAAATACTAAATACAAAAGGATTTTTGAATTACCCACAGATTTACAGTATTTATTCTATGAAACCTGTCTTCCAGTTCTGTGGATATAAGCTTGATAGCCGATTGATACAATACGAAATAACCCTTCAAGATTTATTCAGATGCCACTTCTTTGTCATCTTTTATGTTTATCACAGACACAAGTTCTGTCTCATCTCAAGCCTATAAAAATGTTACCTCCATGAAACGTACACTTTTACCCTTAACTGGATAAATGACCAAGTCGCCCTATTAAGATATGAGTGTTATATTAACTGGGTGGCTGTTTTATTTGTCTTCATATATCTTACTGTGCCATACTGATGGTTTACACATAGAATGCTTTTCATAAATTTTAGTGCTTCCTTAAGGAAATCCACCCGAAGCTCTGGACTTAAAGAAAAGGAATGCTAAAGGCTGTGTAGTAAGACGGAAAACATCTTTCCAAAAGGGAAGAGAGTTCGGTCACTCACTCCTTTCCCCCTTCACTTAGTGCGGGAGTCTCTTTTGCGAGATGAACACTGCACTGCTTCTCTCCTGGACCTGGTGGTGAAAGTTAGGGAAAAGGTTTACATGATTTTAGAAATTCAGGACCAGATCACCGGCTTCAGTGGCTGATCCAACAGAAGCTTGAATTCTGGAGACTGAGGTCCAGAGACTAAATGACTTACCAAGGTCATGTAAGGAAGCAGCGGGCGAGGCCACACTCAGAGCAGTCTGGGTGGCTCAGTGCAGCGAGGAGAGGATTGGACATTACAGCCTACTTCCCATCTTGCGACCTCCTACGGCAACTCCCTCAACCTCTCTGAAATTGAGTTTACCCATCAGTAAAATGGGCGTGCTGTAATTTGCCTTATAACGGAGTTGGTAGAATGAACAAAAAGGAAGTAGCCTATGTATAGAAAACAGTCAATAAAGGATAATGCATGTTATTATAGTTATTAATGAATGATAGTAATGAGAATAGCATATATTCTTGACTCCTAGTGAAGAGCTTGATCCTCTGTTCCACGTCAACGTCCCCATCAGTGACCTTGGAACTTGGTCCTTAGCCTGTGTCAGTTTGTCGGCACCCCGTGTCCTCTGCTTATGCTCCACTTACAACGTCGGAGTTTGTTTATATTTTGCTTTCCTGACAGTGAATCATGCATTTAATGTTTTAGCCTAAAGTAGAATAGATCAAATTGAACAAATAGTGAATTTTTCCATTTTGATAGGTTTGTGCCCTTGGCTCTAGAGAAACTGCTCTGGGATATTTAAGTCAATTGCATAGTCTCATTTTTGAATATTTAGGGAGAAAAACCATTTTTGATGAATCATCCTCTCCAGAAAGAGTTTGTTGTTTTCTTTAGGTTGTTACATAATCAGTACCGCTTATGTAACTTTCTGTCTAGAACATGGGTTGGCAACTTTTTCTGTATAGGGCCAGAAAGTAAATATTTTAGGATTTATGGGTCATAAGGGCTCAGTGACAGCTACTTACCGCTGCTGGTATAGTGCCAAAACAGCCATTATCTTTAGGTCCATTTTAATGATTCATTTCCTTTTTGGTCATATAACTGCATAACTGAAGAGGAAAGAGAGAAATCATTGAAGATATGACTCTTAGGTACCAATAATATATTGTACTAAATTGATAGAAGTTATCCAGAGTACTGTATCACATCTTGTGTATTATTTAATGTTTTCTAAAGTGAAAAAATGTTAGTGGTTTTCCAAACAGCCAAATAGAAGTAATTCTTGGTTAGGATTAGCATCTAAAGATAATATGCAAACTAATCGTCATGACTATGTTTTAATACAACTTTATTTACCAAAACAAGCAGTGGGCTGGATCTGACCCATGGGCCAAAGTTTGCCAACCTCTGTTTTAGAACATTATGGTCTGATTTTGGAGTTTGGCTCTCAGAAACTTTTTTAGTGTAGCAAAGTAAAAACTTGATTTAAAATAAAGGAGGTGTAATCTAAAGTTGGGGAGCGATCAAGTTTTGAAGCTCATGCTTTCAATTGAGGTAGCTAGGAAACATTTCAGTAATATGACCACAATAAAAAAAAATCTGGAGATTTAGGTGGTAAAAGGCCATTTTTTTTTCTATATTTTTATTGGATAGTAAAGTGGAAAGTCATGGTATCTCTCTTAGGAAAAGACATTTCTGACATCCCTGAAGAAATGGCCTTACAAGGAGCTTACAGGGTTTGTGACTGAGGATTAGAAACTTTCAGTCGCTTGACCCATCTGGAGACAAGTGGGGAGCAGCCTCTCAGACCCCAGAGCACCCCTCTCCATTATGATGCCATCAGCCAGGCCTGGACAGTGCCCTTCCTTCATGTAAAAAGAGTGCTGTGGACATTTTATCGAAATCTCTCATTTCTCTGGCTCAAGCACAGTGCTTGGTTGTTAAATAGACTATCAAGGTGGAATTTTGAGATTTTCTGGTGTTTTTGGTGAAGTCTGTTAAACTATAACCTTGTGAATTGTTTGTTGGGCAGAATTAGCAGGGAGCTCTGGCTTCTGAACGATGGACAGGTTTAGCAGTGGTGTTGAGAGCATGGTGTTATTATGTAGTTACTACCCAGAGCATCAGAGGGTCTTTCCTTGTCAACTGGTCTATCCCTTGTACAGAATACTTAGGCGTGTTGTGTGTGTGTGTGGGTGTACATCCGTGCACTGAATAAACCCAGCAAGACCTACGGGTCATTCAAAAGGACTGAAGTCAGCGGGTGACTACTAACTCACTGTGATGAACATGCCTCTACGTCCATGCGTCATCATGGATGTAAGAACAGCCCCTGGGAGGCTGAAAGGTTTTAGTTAGGTTGTGCTAGAAGTGTGGCACTTACAGGTCATTTTCTAGTTCTTCAAGAATTTCCTTCGATTCCCTACCATGTGGTGTATTAGCCTTGCCTCAGCTCGATCCAGTATTGGGAAGCTCGGTCCTTATTAAGCAGCCCCATTCTTTCTCCCAAACACATGGGGTGCTATAGTGGTCTTTCTAGGAATGAGCCTTACTTGGATGCTGTAAATGTCCAGGCATTGCCTTGAGCTCATCTTCTTGAGCAATCTGTAGGAGGAAAAGCATAGCATCCCCACCTCTCTGCTCTCTCCCAGTTACTGGCTGTGGCCTGCAGGTAGGTCTTTGTCTGAGCCCGGCTCCTGCCTTGTCATCTTATTTTTCTTTTTTTTTTACTCTACTTCCCTTTTCCTTATCCTCACTTCCTTTATCCTTCCCATTTCCTTCCCGTTTTTTTTTTTTTTTTCTTCTCTCTGGGAGTTTCTACAGGCTTTAATGTTTTTCACCAAAGAAGACACACACTCATTTTGGGTTCTTGATCTAAAACCAGTAAACTCTTGGGGGTCTTATCTTTCTAGATTGGTAAAGCACAAGGAATATGATATGACCAATTTTAAGTCCTTCTACTTCATATTTAGGCTGATGCATAGAATTTAACTCAGACTCAGTTTCCCTTGGAAGGAAATGTGGTCAAGAGGCTATTTTGGGGTCTTAAAGCTGGCAGCACTCATGCGAACAACCCTGCTTTCTAGGCCTGGGGTGAGCACCACTCTGTGACACGGGAAGGCCTCTTATCCTGGGAAGAATGCTCAGCTCAAATCCCGTTAAAATCTAGAGCATTAATTCCTGGAAAACAAGAGCCCTTGCAATAGTTTTTCCTTGATGTGAAGGCCCTCAATGAACAGTGTGTTGCTGATGCCCTCTGGTGGCCACTTTGCAGTGTTGCAAAAGGGAAAGGAAAGTCCTTGGAAGGAGTTTCGTTGTAACATGATCAGGGCCCCCAAAAACCACTTTTGCTGGAGGGTTGAGGGTTAATGGTTCTTCTTTTTGATGTGAATTTTAGGTGATGAAAATTCAGGACCCATTCATCTAGCAGACTGCTCGCCCTCTCCTTTTCCAGCACAGGTAGATGGTTGACCTTTGTTTTCTGTGTAGTAACAACTTCATTTGCACATTACAGGAAGAATATGTTGGATAAGTCATTTTTCTCTTTGGAAAGAATGATTTAGATGAAAGATTTAAGAGGTCCCATTAGTGTGAAAAACCTGCCATGTGATAGGTGTTTACTAAGTTACTGATCTGCTACCAAAATGTTCAACTGTCTGGTTCCTTGGATTTCAGACCTCCTTTCCTTTTGCAATAATCTTGTATTAGAGCTGGAGAGAAACCCATTGTCTTCTTTGCAACTGTAATTGAGGGACACATGGGGTGTTTCTAGTTGTGTACTGAGGAGCAGTCATAGCGCTTCCTGGCAGGTGTGTTCTGAGTGGCGTTAGCCTCCGGACAGCTCTGTTGAGCCTGGGCCGGACCCCCGTCAGTCTCTTCCATGTGTCCTGCTGTGTCCAACAAGACCTTTTTTTTTTTTTTTTTTGCTTTTGTGCCATAATGCAGAGTTTTGGTGAATGCGAGTCCTGGACCCTGGGTGCAGACCACCCGGGTTTGGGTGCTAACTGATGCCATCTAGTGACGGTTGTGAGGATTCATCTGGTGTGAATGCTTGCAGGGACCAACGTGGGCAGACATGGTATGGTGGACAGCATCCTCCTCAGTCACTCACCGGATTTTTTTTTTTTTTTTTTTTTTTTTTTTTTACTGAATGTACCATACTGAACTGGTATTTAAAGAATCAATTTTACTTTGAGTCAAATAGGATCTAGCTTTAACCTGCTTGATCACTTGCTTTTTTTATCACACGTATTTTTTCCCATATGATAAAAATTCCATTTTGAGAAGAAATGAGAAGATGAATATAGTACATCACTCTTTGTTTAATCAATGTTCCAGTTTCTTTCAACATTTTTATTATAAGTAAATAACGCAACATGCAAACATTCTTGTGCCTAAATCTAGGTGTATGGCTTTCTTTTTTATTTCTTTGCAAATGCATTGTGTCCCATAATCTGAGCATTTCAAGATTCTCATTATAGAATTGCCAGCTCACTCTTGGGAAACATCTCCCTTTATTGCTCATCCACCAATAACATATACGTGGAGGTCTACTTTCCATTTCTCACCTACACTGTGTGTAGATTATTTTTGTTATTTTGATAGAGAAAAAATATTATATTTGTTTCAATTTTTATTAGTAATTTTAGTCCCTCAGATGCATTTGGTTATGAGCTATCTGCTTCTTTTTTGTGCAAAGCCTGTTCCAAAGCTGCTCATTCTTCTGTTCCCTAGATATGTTCACATATATTTTTCTAATTTGCCTTTTGCCTTCTAAGTTGTTTATAAAGTTTTGTTGCAAAGCTCTTTTCAAGTCTTACAATCCTAGAGAGTTTCTTCCTTTGTCTTTATACTAAGAAGGGCCTTTCTCTCTTGAAAGGGATACACATCAACCTATATTTATTCTCTTTGCTGTTCTGTTTGATATTTGTCCTTTATCTCTTTGATCTGTCTCAAGTTTATTTTGCTTTCTGGCTCAGAGTAGGAACTTAGATTTGCTTTTTGCCAAATGGCTATTTAATTAGCAAGGGCTAAATATTCCTTTCCCTAATGATTTGATTGCCATTTTTTAATTGTGTATTAAAATGCAATACATATTAGGGTTGCTTCTTGGATTTCGCTTTGAAGCCTACGGATGCGTTTTTTTGTTTGGATGCTAGCACCACACTGGGGTTACTCTATCAAAAGATCACAATCACTACTCTTTTCTTTTGCAAAAATTGGGGTTTGCTTCACATTGGAGTACCTTCTCTGAACACCAGATGGCGGGAGATCACTGGCGTGCTGGGTGGGAGCCACAGAAACACAGCTGGTCAGTGTATGAGAATGTCATTCAGGAGCGAACTTGAGACTTTCAGAGACGCAGACCCCCGTCCTGAATCACAGGTAGTGGTTGGCTTTTCGCCACTTGTTGGGTTTTGATAGCTTGCCAAGCCCCCTTAGCAAGTAAGTGGAGCTGATTTTTGAAACCCGTTTCTGTTGATTCCTTTCCCACTTTGATACAGAGCATCCCTCGTCGGCGATGTTTGTCTGTTACAGCCTTTATTGTGTTCCCGCAATGGAGCCCTTTCCTCTGGAGATTTCTGTTGTATTTTGTTTTGGGATGCTGTGCTTCCTTACCAACTTTTTAGAAGGTCTTGGATACTGTCCCGTTTTATAGAGTCAGTTAAGCTATTCATTATTTCAGGGGGATCCCATCCCAATTCATGTGAAGTGCCTTGGACCGAGACCGACATGTTTCTTGTATCTGCTGCATGTAACAAATTGCCTTACACCCAACTGAAGATTGCGGACTTGAACTTAATGTAGCATGTCATCCATTTGGTTGAATGGGGCTTCTTCATAGTGAGTGGTTTTATCAGTTGTTCATTTCTGTATCAGTATAACTTGTGCCCTATTGCATGCTGTGTTTTCAGTAGTTCTATTTACTTTGTTTCATTGGGGGGTTGATCTGGTGTGTTCTGCTGCAGGGTATGTGGGTGTTTTATACAGAGAATTAAATTCAGAGGGTGTATCAGTGTATTTCTGTACATCCTGTGATTTACTTGTGATGGAATGTGCTCTTGGTGCTCTCATGCCATCACACCTCCAGCACTCACAGCACGCTGAATTTGAGGCAAAGAGCACAAAATGCAAAAGGTGAAGGGTATTATTCTAGAGACCGTCCCCGTGTCAAGGTCACCGCAAACCTTCGCAACCCCAAACCACCCCATGCTTGTGCATTCTGTGGATGCGAATTTCCACAAGGCACGCTGTGAATGGCTTCTCTTTGCCACACGCTGTCAGCCATCTCCACTGGGAAGACTTGAAGGTTGACTCGCCATTGGGAGTGATCATCTGGGGGCTCGAAGGCCCGTTTATACCAATATTGGGAACCTGGGATGGCCTGCTGGAAGACAAGGTCTCTTCCACACCGTGAAGCACAGTGCCTCAGAGTTGTCACGCCTCTTATATGGCAGCTGAGACTCCTGGGCACAAGGCAGGAGCCCAGCCTTGGAAGGAAAACTGTGTGACTTTCTCCACACTGCATTGGCTGGAGCCGTCACCCAGATTCGGAAGGATGGGACAGGGGATGCTTTAAAACTGCTGTAGTTGTGAAGGCTTTACCCTGACATGGATCTGTATCTGAGGCTTGGCTCTCGGAACTCAAGAACTTTCTTCATCTTCAAAACAACAATATAAATAATGCTACCCCTTCCACTTTTTGGAGGATTAAATGAGAGCATGCCCATTGTTAATGTTATTACAAAGCTCCAATCCTTTGTCTCTTCTCCATGGAGGCTGCTGTTTCATTAGATTTAAATTTTTGCTCAAACAATAGCCTGGGCTGAGGACATTTTTAGGATTCGTATGAAGATAAGGGAGAATGTTAGGGTATTAATAATTGTGTGTGCTTCGGCAGTGTGCATTTCTGAAGCACCCAGCACTGACCCACGTACAGATCTGGTAGGTTGTGTCCTTTGCAGGGA
Organism: Eumetopias jubatus; assembly: GCF_037043125.1. Lineage (NCBI taxonomy): Eukaryota > Metazoa > Chordata > Mammalia > Carnivora > Otariidae > Eumetopias > Eumetopias jubatus. The sequence goes on from NW_028274813.1 coordinate 130,452,174, forward strand.
CCCTGGGCAGTTACATTCATTGGTCATGTGGTTTACTCTTGTCTTCCTTTTTTTCCTTGACCTACTTTATAGTCTCTTTACAGAGCTGCATCATGGTCACTGCCTCCCCTCTCCTTTTTTCTCTGTTGTTAGGGCTTTTTCTAACTTTATCTGGGCCCTTCCTTGTTTGATGTTACAGGGACAGTCATGCATGATGCATGAAGCAGAAGTGCACACCCCTGTGTGCTTTGGATCACCTGATCAACAACACGGGTGCAAACATCCCTCGATGACCCTTTCACCAAAAGCCAATTTGTCCAATAATCTGTTCACCAAATGGCCCATTTACTGATTTACTGAATTCTTCAATATATTGACAATGTTTTCCTTTAATCTGTATTTATAAACTGGTATGTATAAAGTTATCAGATGAGAACTTTTAAAAACAGCTGAAGGTCATTGAGTCATATTCGTTAAATGTTTTATGAAGACAGAATGAAAACAGAATTTTAAATATTTAATTTGTCTCAGGCCAAAAAAAAAAAAAAAATGAGAGCGACTGGACATGCCATAGTCTAGGCTGCAGAGCCCAGAAAGGGGATGACTGAAGACAGAAAAGGAGAGGGTATTAGGGGAAAGACAGATTGGGGGCAGGGGAAGCCTGGGTGTGGGGTAGGTGGAGCTGAAGGAAGTTTAGGGAGGCCAGGGTGCAAGGGGGGAGTCTGAAGGTCCAAGAAGGACCTTACTTCCAACAGCTCTATTATGTCTCATTATTTACTCCATACAGACTTAGTAAAAAATAAGCAAGTTTTGGTAAAACTTTATAAAAAGTTAAGTTTTGGTAAAAGTGGTAACTTCCGATCATTGATTCCACTGTAAGTTAGTTATTGGAAATTGTTTCAGATACTACATTTGGTAAATTGCTTTACCATTACATTGCAGGGTCCATCCATGGGCAGGTCTTGACCAAAGTGCCATTGGGGTATTATACATGGCAGGCTCCCTTAGAGGAGAGGAGTCCATCATATTCAGGAGAGAACTTCAGGAATAGTTCACCTAAGATGTGCTAAGTGGCAGAACACATACAGCAAAACGCTAAGATGGTTGGGTAGGAAACTGTTCTTTTGTGATTGGTAACAAGAGAACAGCTCCAGGAAGCATGCAGCCGCCATTTGCAGAATGATGGGTGAGGGTGATTCTGGGAATAAGCATGTTCCCTTCATTTAATTGTAGTGGATACAGTGGGGCTAGGAATTCGGCTAGACTTGAACATAACTGCTGTCTTAGGTAATACAGAGTTTGTTCTGCAGAGGAAAAGTTTGTTTCTTCTTTCCCAGGTGACTGAGGAAGAATGCCCTCTGAATTCCCGTAAACGCCCACTATGGTTTCTGAAGGTCAGTCCAGGATGCAGCGCTTGGACCGGACTTGATGTAGAAATCTCAGCTTCACTGCTAGGGGGCAGCAGCGGCTGTGCAAAAATCACTAGCTGTTTTTCTGGAAATCAGTTCTGGCTCTTATTTAGCGGCCTCAAAGTCAGAACTTATGGGTCCCATATAAAAATGGCTCAGGCTTGGTTGTTTTTCTGGCAAGGAGAAAAATTCTAAATATGTGTAATATTGGGAAGATTCTAAGTGTATGCTTATAAATAGTTTGATTAGTCATTTATTACTCTTAAGCCGGAGGATAAGAAAAACATCAAATTTATACTTTTGCTTGTTTCCAAATACTGTTTACACAGGATGAGTTCATTGATGTGTATCTCAGTTTCCCTAAAGACCTGTCAAATAATTATTGGCTTGGATCAACTCTTAAGATCTCCTAACAAAAGTTATCAGATGTTACAAAATGTGAACTTAATGTAAAAATGTTGAGGTAATTTCTTTTCATAAACAAACAACTACTCTGAGAAATGCATTTAATTAGGAAACTTTTCTAGCCTGACAACCTTTCTTTTGAAGAAACTGTATGGCTCACGTGTTTTTACTTGGCAAATGAGCTTTGCTGATAGCGAATAAGGAGGCTTTTGCCTACAAATATTACTTTTGCATGGATTTTTATTTTGAATTAGGAATGCTAGTTTTTAAAAACCATATTTTATATATATGCACAGATATACACATAAATGACCATTAAGCTGATTTGTAGAAATATATTTATGGGCACAAAGGGGACTGATACGTTGTTGACTGAAGAAAGCGGGTAAAAATATAATATGAACTGGTTCCTTTTTTAAGATTTTATCAACCCTGGGGGGGAGGGTTGCAGAGGGAGAGAGAGAATCTCAAGCATACTCCTCGCTGAGCACAGAGCCCGATGCGGGGCTCTATCTCACCACCCCAAGATCACCTGAGCTGAAACCAAGAGTCAGAAGCTCAACTGCCTGAGCCACCCAGGTGCCCTAAGTCTGGTTCCTTTTTGTGAAAAGTGTGTGAGTGTGTGTGTAAAGTCTAGGTACATATCACTGTATTACTAGATTGTAGTAATTTTCTTTCTTTTTAGTGCATCTCGAATTTCTGCTGCTATACTGTGGCCGTGAGTTATATTGTAAAAAGCAAACAGAATTTATAATTAGAGCTTCATTACAGATTTATTTTATTTGCATGTTAGATTGATTCTTGAGCCAGGCAATGTGATATGGTCTGTTCTACTTATCACTTCTGTTGCTTCTGACCATTTTTTCCCCATAACTCTCTCAGTGTGGTAGTAGATAAATAAAATGCTGAGAGAACAAATATGGTTCTTGATGACTCTCCCCTTTTGAGAGGTTTGAGTTGTCCTGTGTCCTTGTCACTGAGCTGTCTGTCATTTTCATCAGATTATATTTGCAAAGTGATCTGAAATCCTCAATAAATAACATTAGGACGGTAGGTAGAGTGGTAGCCAGTACTCATGAATACTTAGTGCTATTTAATTTTTAATACAATCCTTTCTTTCCAGGAAAGCTCAGATTGTTTCAGGGAAATGTTCCCAAACCACCTGGGATCTTGTAAGAAGTATGTAAGGAATTTTCTATTCAACTTCTGCAGAGAAAAGGTAATAGAAATTTCACAGCTTTAGAGATGTCAATAGAAGGAACATTACAGATTGGTCCATGTTATCTTGGATAGGTAAAATAAATGAATATTTAATTAATACTGCATATATTGTTCTGTACTCACCCCTTTTTAAATTAATTGAGTAGTAATACTAAAAATAATAGCAATTGTTATGGGACTTTCTCAGTAAATGGCTGGAGTCTATTACTGAAGTATATTGGTTCATTCAGTTCTCAAGATAAGCCTAAGAAGTTGGTATTTTTTTTTTAAGATTTTATTTATTTATTTGAGAGAGAGCATGAGCAGAAGCAGACCTCCCCTCTTAGCAGGGATCCCGATGTGGGGCTTGATCCCAGGACTCTGGGATCATGACCTGAGCCAACTTAGCTGACTGAGCCACCCATGCACCCGAGGTTGGTATATTTTTTATAAACAGGTGAAGATAGGAAGGCATAAGGAAGTGGGATTTTACTAAAGGGAAGTTATGAAAAGGAAACTGTGGGATTTTCATCCCCATGCCATCTTATTTCAAATGTCATCCATTCATTGATCACATTTCTAATACCTATATCATGCACATGAGGCAAGTTTTGGGCATACATCTTAATTTCTAGAGCTTTGATTTGGAGGAATCTAATATCTTCATAGATGCTTCTAGTAATATGATTTTTAGGTTGAAATAATTTTCTGAAATACAGGGTAGAAAAGTTTTGAGCTCTTGGTATTGTTATCTGAACGTTGTTCTTAGCAGAGGTCAGTTCTGCTCTACACTGAAACTCCAAGGAAGGAAGTAGTAAACAACTTCTCCCAGTGGCTTTTGGTGTCCCTAACCCTTTCAGTCCGTGGAGCATCCCTCCAGGTGAGGTTCTATGGAGCATGGTCGGGGAAGCCCAGATTGCCCCCTCTTTGGTCCGGGTGCAGCTTCTTGCTTGGCCCCCAGCTCCCTGGGGCGACCTTATCTCAACCACCAGCTTTTCTTGCTTTCGTCAGTTTCTTCTGCCTCCTATATTATAAGTGAATGCCAGATTTATATTTCTAAAACTAGGCTTTGATCATTTTTACTCTCCTGTTCATACCTAAACCTGACTTTCCTTCCCTCCTCACGCTGAAATAATTCCAGATGGACGAAGGACTTACGTGTAATAAATGAGAGACTACAAGATCAGTGGAAGGAAACATAGCGGAGCCAATTTAAAATCCTGTAGTGAGAAAATTTCTTCTGAGCAGAATGTCAAACTACAAAGCCATAGATAAAACTTTGGTAAATTTGACTAAAGAAAAATGAAAAAAAAAACAACTTATTACAAGAAATAGCTTAAGCATAAACAAATTATGACAAGGTTTATAGCCAATAGTTGATTTCCATAATTAAAGACTCATTCAAATCCTGAAGCAAATAACCATGAGATCTTAGAAAAATGGACAAATGATATGATGTGAATTTCCCTGACAAAGAAATAACAAATGTAGGTCACTAAAATATGAAAGATCCTAAGCTTTACTCAAAATGTCAAAATTAGAGAAAAATAGGGATGCCATTTTTCCACCTGCTGTTCTTTTAGAATAAAGGCATATAACATCCAATTTTGGGGAGCATGCAAAGAAACAAGTACAAAACATATACTCTTGGTGGGAATGTAAATATGACAGACTTTGGAAGAACAATGTGACAGTGTGTATCCAGACCAGAAAAGGTTCGGATATTCACGTGCCCAGCAGTTCCAAAGTTAAAAATTCCCTCTGAATATACTCATGCACTCCAAGAGAGTCATACAAGTCTGAGAGAGTAGAGACTCTCCTTGTCATTTCATACCTTCCCAAGACCGGTGCATATCTTACATGTGTGTTAAGAAATTAAAAAAGAAAAAAAAAAAATAGAAAACACAAAACTACCCTATATTTCTTACAGAGCAAAATTAAACTCCTTATTTTGTTATTTTTAAAGCACTTTGGCCTCTGACTCAAACCTGCCTTTTAAACTTTATTTCTCATTATATTTTTTCCACTTATTTTTCCAGATCGATTGAAATGCTTGCTTGGCACTGCACAGATCTTGTCATTTTGGTCTCCTCCCTGCTCCCCCAGCTTCAGTGCTAGTGGCCCCTGCTAAAGTGACCTCAGTCCTATCCCCACGTGTTCGAGTCCACCCATATCTCAACCAGGACCTCCTCTTTCAACCTACACGGACACCCCAGCTGGAGCTGATCTCTCCCACCTGTGAGCTAGAATCACCCCCGAGTTCAGTTCTGTTTCAACACTCACCTCTTGGGCCTTACGTTATATTTCTGGTATGCCTACCACCCACCAGGTGCAGGAGACTGGACTGAAGCAGGCTCTGGGACTGATTGACCTTAGTGACCCCCCCTCCCCCCACCGTGCCTAGCACCAAGCCGGGCTCTGAAGTCGGTCGTGTTTGTGGTGTGTGAGCTGTGTCAGCAGGCCTGACACACCACCGTGTCATTAAGTAGGAGCAGAAGTAAGGATGGCCACACATTGTGGTCGCGAGTATAAATTGGTGTAGCATTTTTTGGAGGAACAGCGAACGGCTGTTAGTCTGTGTCGGCAAGCGTCGAACCCCTGTGTGTTTGGAGGGCAGCATGGAACTCAGGCCCTGGATGCTTAACACCTTGCTCTTCTAAATCCGAGGTTGTGTGGGACCCCCATCAGGACCACATGGCGGAACTGGGGGCCACACCAGGACGCGGGCGCCCGTCTGGCCTCGTAGCTTTTTCTTCTCCTCCCAGAGTGCCATGCTCCCTCTTTCTCCCAAAGAACCTCATTGTTTATGAAGCTCCCAGTGAAAAAGGTGAAAGTCCACCCATTCAGGTGTCATCTCATCATTTGTATAATCGGGGAGTTGCATTTCTGAGCCGCCGACCCCTTTTCAGAACCTGCCTAGTTGAGATGTCACTTCCCTGACAGTGAGGCACTTAGGCTCCGAGAGAAAAATCACAATGTGCTCCCCCCCTTGCTCAAATTTTCCCTAACAATTAACGCCACACTAACTTGACACCCTCTTTCCTTGTTTGGCTTTGTAAACCCTGGTCCCCTTTTCTATTAATTCCAGACATTAATATTTTCTTTCACGCAACTGACGCCATTCACCCGTGAAACCGTTTGAACATTATGTAGCTGTCAAGATGCCTGGGGATTACCCAGGATGCTTTGCCTGTGAGAAAGTGACACCACCGAGGCCGGGTTTTGAGATGTTTATTTTGAGAGCACGCTGACAAGCATGAAGGCCCGATCCCAGAGTGGCAATTTCATTTAATTAAAGGCCTCTTTTTATTATAGTTTCCCCCCCCACTTTTTTTTTTTTTATATATATATATATCAGAATGATGGTTAAAGTCTGGCTTGCCAGAGGTGTTCTCATGTACTGTAAAGGGGAATGGGGGTGGGGGGCGGAAGATTGCTCACTCACTAGTGACTAGTCCACTGAATGGCTTTGAATGCATTCCTTTTTACTGTCCTGTTCAGAGCTGCCAGTGAAAACTGGGTGTGTGTGTGTGTGTGTGTGTGTGTGTGTGTGTGTGTGTGTGTGTGTGTCCAAGTCTTTAAAATAAAGACTGCCGGGGGCTTCCATCCCTGGGTTGCCAAACTTAAAATGCGAGAGTCGAATACGTGTGTTTGTATGTGTGTGGTTTCATTTCTTCGTCTCAGAGTTAGAAGTCTTGCCATACCGGAAGGCTACCACCCAAATTATACCTTGGGTAATCTATGAAGGCTTCTAAACAATGTATATTATCTTGCTTTCTAGGGAAATCTCTTTCTGTTGAAATAATTGGGGAGGTATCGCATTTGTGTTCAGTCATTTTTAATATGGCAGCTAAATAGAAACCAAAAAAAAAAGGCCAACAAAAATAGAAGCTTAAGGTAATAAAGGATGAGTATTAATGATTTGGTAAAAGTTTGCAACAGAGTAGCCTAATTGATTTTTGAGATAATATCTTCAACTCTTTTGGCTTGACCTTAAAGCAGGAATTCATGTCTATAAATAGATGGGACCTGTGTTGGGCACCGTCCGCGGCACCTGGGATGTATATCGGGTAATATAGGTTGGTCTTTGTGCACTTATTCGTGATTGTCTGTTTCACTGTCAATTATAATATACTAACTCCTCAAATTAGGTTTTTTTCTTTCTTTGTGGCATTATTGGCTGGCCTTCAGCTCTCCCCTCACTGATTGTGCCTTCTTTATTCACCATTCACTGGGTATTAATTCACAAGTATGTCCCAAGTATGATGGCATGCGACAGACATGCACAACACAGAATTCACGGTTTATGTTTACAGCCTCACCCCCACCCCACCCCAAACTGATCTGGAAGTGGGGAGGAGGGTTCGTCATCAGCCCTTCTTTCTGCTTTGGATAGCGTAGCTGGAGGGACATTATTCATTCTTTTTGGCATCTGTTTCAAAGCTCCCTGGGAGGAGCTGGGCGGGCCAGGGGTGTTGGCCCTGAGGCCGGCCGAGCGCCTGGCTGGTGTGTGTGGCGTTCAGCCGGCCAGGGCGAGACAATATTCTCTGGCTTTCCTGCAGGTGCAGCAGACAGCAAAGAATGGCAACTTTGTCAGTTTAATCTCTGCGCCCCCAGTTCTTGTCTTCGTCCCGTGGCCCCATCTTTTGAACCAGTGGTTTCAGAGATTGATTTATTTATTATGATTATATTCGAAAGTACAGAGTTCTGTTGAGTCAGCCATCTGGCCAAGTGTTTGAAAATGGTTTCTTTGCCTTTTCACGGACTTGCTGCCCTTCTTGGGAGGGGTGGGTTTCTCCCCAGGAATCCTGACACCGTCAGCTGGTGCCGGTGGATTTTGTTTCTGGAACTTTTGTGGGTAGTGTAGTGATGACATACCCCGAAGGAAACCAAACAGAAAACGCTCAAGGATCCCCTTTGTGTTCTACCACAGAAGGCAAAGAAGAATCCGTCACTTACCCCAGATTGTTTCATTTTTCTCTCCTCTCCACCTCTGGGGCCTTCAATCCCTGCACAGGGAGACATTTGTCCTGGGTGTGCTCAGTGGAATTCTTTGAGCCAGGGCAGTGTGGAAAGAATCTTTACTTAACGGAGATCCTGGGCTTTAACGTATATTTTTAAAACCTGTCTTGCTCTCTTTTCTTTTCTTTTAAAGGCACAAGCGATCCCTATGTGAAATTTAAGCTGAATGGGAAGACGCTGTACAAAAGTAAAGTCATATATAAGAACTTGAACCCAGTTTGGGATGAGATAGTTGTACTTCCAATTCAAAGCCTTGATCAAAAGCTCCGTGTGAAGGTAATCACAGATGGCTTTCAATTCTGCTCTTTGGTTTAAAGCGTTGATTTCTCAGCAATCTTTGCCCCCTTAAAAAGACAACGTCCCCAAATTCTGTTATTATTACTAAGCTCTGGGTGAAAAATATTAGCGTGGAAGGGATTATATATACCCTTCGTTGAAACTATGTTTTTCTCAGATCAGTGGTATATACTCCACAGAAAATCAGAGTGAAAATAATATCTCCATTGATTGTATTTAAACTTACTGCACGTGGAAGAATTATTGCAGCTGGTGTAGTGGCGACAAGTAGGGAAGCCTTTCTCATTAGGAATAACTTTATACTTAATAGAGCTTTAAGCTACTGGTTGTAAGCATCAGTTGCCCTAACATCTGGGTTAAAACTGCATGAGTTGAGTGGAGGATGGGATTGCTATAGAATATTTAGCAAATTTCTATTTAATTGGCAGATCTGCTCACCGTGGAAAATACTAAATTTTAATGAGAGACCATTGAAACTACAGAGAGTGCCCCATTGTGCGTAACATTTTAACACATATGAATACTGCCTTAAGAGTATTTTCTGCTGTTGTTTTGGCTGTGGTAGGCAAAATGGGCAAGTGTGAGTAATCTTTGTTCTCACCATCGGCTTGGCCTAATTCCTCCTTAACTATACTGTACAAATTATTTTTTAGACCTAGGAGACCGAATTCAGAATTCCCAGCCTATTGCATTTATTAATAGTTGGATAAATTCAGTTGGTTTACCTTATTAATGCGTTACTAGCCTCTTCCCTCTTTGTAGGTATATGATCGAGATTTAACTACCTCTGATTTCATGGGTTCTGCGTTTGTCATGCTCAGAGATCTTGAGCTTAACAGGTACTGTATTTTTACCTTTTAATTGTGATTTTGAAGTTTAGCGGGAACTCAAGATAACGTTAAATTACATTTGTTTAGATTAAATGACAAAAAAAATCTGAATAAATGAAAGCGTGCTTTAAAATGTGAATTTTTCTATGATTTTAGCTCTTCTCTCCCAAACCTATGAGTCAGATATTAAATCTTCCACAGTGTGTTCTGAAATGTGTATTGGATTTTGAACTGTTAATATTCAGGTTCATTAACCTACCTAACTTAAAAATAAAACAAGTATTTAAATTTTATTTGGGTAGTAAGAGAAAAGAATCCATTAACCAACTGTTGAATTAGGCAATGCCAAACAGTTCCCCTACTCTGAAGATGGTTGGGTTATTTTTACTGAATTTGGTGCTTTTTTAAAACTTGTGTCTCACTGTTATGCAGAGGTAGGAGACTTTTTCTGTAAGCTCTCGATGCATTATAAGACTATCTAGTACTGCCCATAAGTGCTAATGTTATTTGTTGCTTTTTGCTTGTAGAACGACTGAACATATTTTAAAATTGGAAGACCCAAACAGTTTAGAAGCGGACATGGGGGTGATTGTATTAAATTTGAGCCTAGTGGTAAAACAGGGTGATTTCAAGAGACATGTAAGTATGACCCTTTGTTTTCAAAATTCCCCACTGCAATTGTCCTTTGATAACTGGGTTCCCAGATGGCTGGCATTTTTTGTAATTATTTGGAGGGAAACAAATAATTGTATCAAGATGTAAAGTACCTATCTGTGGTTCTATGCATCCTTTCTTTTGGAACTCTGGAAAGAAAATTCTTTAAGGAATGATCTCTACTTTGGCTAGGGATGTGGATGTTGCTATTATTAAAATGCATATGCTTTTCCTAAGTGGTAAGGTTTCCATTAATTATTTTCTTAAGTACTGGATGACTTAGACATTATTCACTTACGCAAAGCAGTTCCTGGGATTTAATTATTACATTGTAAATTATTAAGGTGATCAAATACATATTTGTAGCATTCCAGTTTATTTTGTTTTAGCTATCACATTTTCTGTTGAGAGTACTTTCGGGAAGACATAAATTTTAATATCATCTGATCTATTATTACATGGATGTTTCTAGTTAATACATGGCATATTGAAGATCTCTCTAACACCAACAAAGCATTGGATTTTATGACGATTTGACTGGGACTGTGTTCTTATGAGCAAATACGTGACTACAAATCATAATCTAATTTTATATGCAGAGGTCAGACCTTATAATTCTAAGAATTAAAATAAGAACAAAAAGCATCTTTGATCATAACTTACTTGAAAGGTGTTTCAAAAGCCAACTAAAATACCTACTCGGAAGAGGACTAGAATGTGTTCAAATTTAAGCATGTTTAGACTCTTGTGTGAAAATCTGAAGCCTGTTTGTAAATTAGGCCTCCAGTAGTACTTCTCGAATTGAGTCAGTGGGGTCAATGAGGAGAATATTCTTCATTTTGACATCACCTTTGCTTTTAGTTGTAATTTATTTTCATGGTGAAAATCAATTTACATGTAAACTCAGAAAATAGCAGAAAGGAATAGCAAAGTTGCACAGTGATTTTTCAGTTGCCAGAAAGTCAACTCAGTCGTTGGTATTTTTAATTTGAATTCTTTACTTACGAGCATTTACTTGACAGTAACTGGGAAAAAAACCTTACCATTTATTAATTTTTTTAAAGAAATATTCCTTTTGAAACTGGAAACCTTAATAAAGCTGATGTTGTGTTGTTAAAGTATCTTAAATTGATGTTGAAAATAAACTTTTTTTTTTCTATCCAACATTGTGAAGGAAGGTTTTCCTTTGCTTCTCTCAGCCTTGACAGTATTGCTATTAGATTCAGTGTCAATGTGTGTAGTAGGTGATTGGTTCCTTGATTTGGACGCCATGCTAAAATAATATGCAATGTAAATAAGTATCATTGGCCCCATCATTGAGCAATTGCTGGCTAATATGTTCTGAAAATTTTCTTACATATTTAAGTGGGGCTTAGAAAGTTGGATAATTTCTCATGAAAATAGCTGCCTGTGTATTCCTGTTGTGAATGTTTCTCTAGTATATTGAATTATGTCTAGCGGTCATAGGGCCCTTAAAATATATTTAAATATTGCCAAAATTTGGAGTAATGCCATTTTAGTTAAAATGTATTTCACATTGCAGAGGTATTACTACTAGATGCTGCCTGAATTTGCTTTTGTAAAGAAAAACTTTTCAGAATCCTGAAAGGAGCCACACTTGTCATCTTACTGAGTTTGGCCCTTTTTTCTTCTGACCCTTCCCCACCCCCACCTCTTTTCAAGTTTTCCAGACTGTGTATCTGCCTGCTCCTGCACTTTCTTGTTTTCTTTGTTCTTTGCTTGTCTGATAGAAGTCTAGGGTACAATATATTTCTTGTACATATATTTTATGGGGCATTATAATATAGAAAACCCTGCCTGCTCTCATTTGTTTTGATCAGTAGTTTTAGTTTTCTGTTTATGTACTTGATCAAAGTATCCCCAAGCAAGGAAACGTCATTCCCTGGCCGTGTGTGGTTATTCAACGTACACAGTGCGTATGGAGGCCTTTGGGGATAGATCAGGTATCAGAAAACATTTGTCCTTTTCACTAAGTGAATATTTAAAGACATCCTTATGTGGGGTTTTTAAATGGCAATAACTAACACTCAAGACTGGATAGATAAGAAATCATTCGATTGGGAATCACTTGTTTGTAAATTTCCATCCTGGCAGTCTTTGTCACTTGAGAACCAGACTGACAAAAATCTGAAAACAAGCAGAATGTCGGTAAACTCACCCTCACATCCAGGGATTGAAGTATATATAGACATGGTAGAGTCGGAAGGCAGGTGCTGGGTGGAAGGCTGACAAACCCACCATCTGTTTCTCTTTCTTGGGTTGTAGTTGGAATTGTGGGCTTGGTCATCAGACGGCCTGGATTTGAATCTCAGCTCTGCTACTTTCATGCTTTGAGAAGTTAAGTGGACTTCTCAGTGTGATCAGGTCACATTCACAGAGTTACTTAACCTCTCTCAACTACAGTTTCCTCACGTGTGAAATGGAGATTAAAAAAGTGTTTTACAGGATTGTGAAGACGGAGGTTATCAAATACAGTGTTTGGCATGGGGTAGGCTGTCAATATATGGTAGCTCTTAGTAGTGTAGTAAGAAGACAGGGATATTTATTTTCCATTAATTTCCTCATCTATTTTATCTTTTATGATTGTTAAAAAAAATCAAATGAGTTATATGTCAGAGAGCCCTAAATAGACAGGTGTACCTCTAAAGTGGTAATTAATTTTGGTGGTTGTTTGGGTGAAAATATTTGTCAGTGTGATGTTGGGAAAATAGAAAAGGAACTGATTTTAATACCCAGATTGTAACATCTGTAATTCTGCAGCACATGCTAAGTGTTGGAGCTCACAGTTTCACCAGGGGAGGTGTTTTTAATAAAGAGTATGTTGAAGTCATTTCTGTACAGTGTTTGTAGTTGCTGGTCACGGGAATGTAAGTGGATTTCCCCCAAAGACTGTCTATTTTCTGGTTTCTAATGGATTGCAAAGACGTATTGGCAAAGTGGATAGGTCATTTGCCTAAAGGTATTTTTTCCTTAAGCATAATAGTAAATGTGGTCTGCTCGATTAGATTCATAATTGCGCTGTAATCTCCCAAATTTATCCAAGTTTGAACATCCAGTTAGCTGGTTAACCAGCCAGAGTAGAGCTTCGCAGTCCTGGACGGTGACAGGGGTAATGAGAGGATTTTGCTAGGAAAGAATTTTAATTGTAGACAAAATTCAGCAGTCTTAGCATGACAAATGAGAGATCAAAAGAGAACAGTGGTGAAGTTACTTGCTGTTCAGAAAATTTGTTCTTCCCTCCCTTGGTGCTGTATTAGCCTATTTTTCTTAATTGTGCAGGAACAGCTCAGGTATTTTCCTCCTGTTACCTTAAAGATTGAGATTTGATCATTGGGGGTAAATGGAATGATTTTTTTTTAGTATCTAAAGGTATGGAAGCCTAAGCATGCACTAACATTGTCCATGAACTTCTTAAATATTTTTAGAATACTATCTAAATATTTCAAGTAGGAGAAATCTGCCTTTGTAATTTGCTTTTAGACATGAAATTATAGAGCTTTAAGGCAATTAAAAACACTTTAAGGGTCGAGAGCCTTCTCATACTAAGAACTGGTACTTCTAAAGATTGAGCAATATTCATATGTCTTGTCTTCTTATTAGTGAATACTAGGAGACAATGATGTCACACAACCACAGAAATGTGATTTTTCTGTTTCCATTTTTTTGCTCAAATGTGTTTTCTCTGTAACCTCAGAACTTGGGTGTTAGTTGTTTGAATAGAGTGTGCACCATCTAACTAATATAATAATGGAATTATGTTATTAATGATTCGATTTCTGTCTTTCCTTTTGCCATTTTTCACCATCCAATGGACTCAATCTCCAGCGTTGGTCAAATCGGAAGCGATTGAGTACCAGCAAGGTAAATATACTTGTCTGTTTCTTTATGTCATTTGGGGAAAAGTTCATCTTTGTTGCAAACACAGATGTGCACTTGAATGGTATTATCCAACCTTTATACATAGTAACAGCATTCTCTTCTTCTCACTGTTGCAATGAATAAGAAGGAAACAACCTCCCTTTTTATTTCATTTAATTTCATTTAATAAGGGCATAACCAGATGTTGGAACTTATACATGTTTTCGTGGTGACATTTTATATGTACCAGGCATGTTAGAATGTTACACTTCATTAAGTCTGGATTATTTGGAGTTTAGTGCTGTTAGAATTCGTCCTTTAGGTAAAGTTATATACCACTAGATGGAAACTAGCTTTGGTGTTGTAGGGGCAATGAAAAGATTAATGGAGAGGACTCTGCGGTATATTTTATAAATCTCTCTTCTATTAGTCTTATTTTACCATTTGTTACCTTTGTTGCTGAGAGTTTCTTGAAAGATTTCTTCATGAAGTACGAGTGATTTTTTTTTTTTTTTTACATTGCGAGTATCTTTTTAAGCGATTACAAACTGTTGTCCAAGTCATAAAAGCTCTCCTTGTACAAGGTAAGAAAGCATTGGTTAATCTATCTGGTTATTAAATTAGTATGTCGTGAGTGACTACATGTCAAAGTTGGTGGGAACATGAACAAAACCAAGAAAATATTTATACCTTAATTTCACTGCTCTGCTACTTTTTAAAGAGAAAGAACCAACATGGAGGTGACCGTGATGTGTGTGTGTGTGTGTGTGTGTGTGTGTGTGTATTTGGCAGATATCCCTGCAATCTTTGTATATACATTGTATATACATTGACACATACACTTAAGTGCACAAATGCATGCCCACTCTCATTTCTAACCTCATGGTTCTTCAGTTGTTTGCTTCTCTGTAAAATAAGGCAGTTGAAACAAAGGCTTTGTGAGTTTGTAGAAGTGTGTGTTTGTGTGTGTGTGTGTGTGTGTGTGTGTGAAAGAGAGAGAGAGACAGAATTGTCCCCTGATTAGCGCTAGTCATTTGGAAAGACAAACTTTTCAAACCTTTTTTAAAATCCAAAGGAATCAAAGCCCACCTCTTAATAAAATGTATATCCTTTGCATTTTATACACTCTAAAAATGACCACAATAGGTTGTTTTATTAACCAGTTCACTTGGTTTACAAACTGTTTTTTTTTTTTTTTTGGTTTTGTTTTTTTTTTTTTAGAAATAAAATTAAGAGACCATTAGTAATGTGAAGCTGTCTCAAAAATTCCTCCAACTTTTGTCTTATTCCTTTATAGTCACTAGAGGGTAGAAGAACATCATTTCTTGCCACAGAAGGGAGCCCCACTCTTGCTGTCCCATATTAAGAGCTTCTGTAACCATCCGAAGCAGTAAAGTTTCCCGGCATGCTTTGGAGAAGCCTGACAAAGCAGTATTTTCTCGTTTATTGATTCTACTGCTGCACTAAAACACTGGTACTGTACATCAATAACCATCTTTAGTTAGGGAGCTCCGGCCTGTGGAAGAGCTCTGGCAGTTTGTGGGAGAACATAAAGGCGAGAAAGAAAAATTGTGAGCTTGGGGAATATTGGAGTCTAGGGAGGACAGGAGAGGTTATGGGAGAATGACCAAAGGAGTGAGGAGGGAGGGAAGAAATGTTGACGGCCCGGATAAAGATATCACAAATACGAAAGGCGCAGAAGATCCTGGAAACCAGTATTTATATCTGTATTGCAGACTTGTGTCTTACCACCGAGCTGCTGTGTTCTTTCTTCCCCTCGTGGTCGTTTCTAGAATTTTGACTTCACTGCGCTGGGCTCAGAGACTTAATAAATGCCCAAACCTGGGGCCTGTGTTTAACAAAACCTTCGATGAGTAGAGCTCATTGAATGCCACTCATGATCTTACATGAGAGATGCAGTTTATGTGTTGGTGAAGAACTTCAGTTGTTAGGTTGGCTTTTTGCTACTTAGAGTTTGCAGTTTTTGCGGAGAAAGTGAGGGAGCTTCTAATTTGACTTATGAAAATGAGTCCCATGGAAAATCTGTAGGCGTGATGATTAACCCTCTGTAAAAGTAGTTAAAATACCCTGATCAACCTATCTTGGTATTTTTTAAACTGTAAGCTTCTTTTTTTTTTTTTTAAGGCTTTCCATATTATATTTAAAAATGAGGCAACAGAAGTTTGACATAGAGATTACTATGCTATGAGTATCTAAAATTTTACTAGTCCTAAGTAATATATTCTCTATAAAATGTCATTGACTTTTTCACCTCAATCTTAGTCTTTTAATGGCTTAACTTTATTTGGGTAATTGCCTCTTAAACCCCATAAGTTTATAATTTTGCACCATCCAAAGGGGCCCAGAATGGCAGACTCTCTTCTAAAGTGTTTTCTTACTCCATTGACCTTGACCGTAATGTAGTAAATACATAGAGATTGCCTTTAAAAAAAGTAGGTTTTGGTTTCACCCAGAGCCTCTGTTTACCTTCTGATGAGCATTTTAACGTGAGAAATTGAGAGTTGATTTAACAGGGCCTGAATCAGATAACTAGCTCTTTTTAGCTATTTATTATACATAATCTTTTCTGTGAGTAGACCTGTTTCCAAATCTTACTCTCTTTCTAATGCATTTAACACTTAGAGAAAATTAACAGCAGTGACTTCTCTAATATCACATAGTTTAATGGGGAAAAAAAAAACCCACAATGATAAAAGATGGAATTGAGAAATCACTGATTGTATTTAGAAATCTGTGCACCCACGCCCACACCCTTCCCCTGTGCTTTCTTTGGGTCTTTGCTGGTCCTGTGGCTGATCACAATTCCTCTTTCCTAGAATTTCCTTTATTGTACATGCATTTGTCCTGCGATAAATATGGATTTTTTACATAGCCCCTCTTTTGACCACTGGTTTATACTGGGTATACCAATAATCCGAAGTAAGAGACCTGACCTATACCACTTCTATGTATGAAATTAGTTGAGTAGTGGTGCCAGTCTTTGGGCTGTTCAGCTTCATATTCTTAAATCTTTGTTCCTCTCTGTTATTACAGAGGCTGATAACCACAGGGTATGTTTTCTAGGTTCCCCTGTCAGGTGGCCTTCAGCTGGCTTTATACCATGAGAGGAGTTGGTAGGATACTACCGGGTAGGAGAATTTCCAGGGTATATCTCCCTTTTCCCTCTGTTTCATGTGGTGTCTGGACATGGACGGTATTTTGCATTTTCCCTTAGACCTGCCATGGTTTCAGCTTCTACCAGGTGAGGCTAACTCTAATATTTACTCTTTTTTGCCTCACTACCCAGGACTTGCAAAACCTCAGCCCAAGGGCACAAATCTAGCCCTATGTCTGCGTTTGCAGGTAATGTTGCAACACAGCGGTACCCATCTGGGTAAGCATTGTCTCTACCTGGCAGCTGCAGAGTACTGCAGTTGGGGCAGAGACCTAACAGCCTGAAGCCTGAATACTTACTCTCTGGACCTTGGCAGGGAAAATTTGTCCCCCCTCTCCCCCCGCGCCCCCAGACCTGCCGGCTCCAGCCCCAGAGTGTTAGGGAGGGCTTCATTCTGTTGCCTACCTTAGGTTTTCTCAGCCCTGTCTGTGTGGTCTCTCAGGCATCCTATACCTGTGAGACCAGTTCTCTGCACTGTGTCCCTTCTGTTTTCAGTACCCATGTGGTTCTCTTTTCCCGTTGTATTCTGATGCAACCTGTAGGGGCTAAGCCTTTGCTATTGGCTTTTTTTGGATACTTTTAAAATTGCCATTACTTTGTAAGAATCATGAATCACAGGGTAAGTATTCTGCATGAATTTAGGTTATACCCTCTCTGTTTTCCTTCGAGTTTATTCCTTTTGCTCTTATCTGTCCGACATCTAAGACTTATGGAAAGCCGTCTGTAAATCTATATAACTATCTCTATCTCTATCTACCTAATCTAATCTCATCTACCTAATTTATTTGTCTATATATCTGTCTGTATCTCTTTAACCTAGTTTATTTGTCTGTCTGCATGTCTATGTCTATCATCTGTCTCGAAGTCGCACTGCATGGGCCCAATGCTGAATCTCTTAACCCCGATGTCTCTGCTGCCTTGTTATGAAGTCTAGGTCAGCATTACCCTGGTCAGGAAGACCTCTAGGGGCTTTCCTCATTTCTGGGGGGTTTCAGTCATGTTCAGGTAAGGCCATGAATCTGTTGGCACTCTCCAATCTCATGTGTTCTCCGGACCAGAAAAACAGAGCCACTGCCTCCCAAAAGTTTTCATCAAATGTCTCCTCTCAATGACGTAGGAGTCCGCTTTGGCTCAAATCCTGTCACTGAGCACATACTAGGTTGGCCGGAATACTGTCCTGAGGATTCAGAGATAAACCAGACTTGGCCATTGTGATTGCTGAGTCAGCGGGAGACAAGAGAGTAGAGAGGTAGGAGTATTTTGAGGGCATGGTTAGACCCGATGCTAGCCTTGCAGGTGGGCTGAAAGCTGGGGACAGAGAAAGACTGCAGTGAATCTTCCCAAATGAGAGGGAGGAAGAAGTGAATTGAGATATGACCATATAAAATAATGTGGTCCATGGCAAGTGCTCCAAAGCATTTATTATCAGGCTTCAACCAATTGGGTTTTCAAAGTGGAGCCCCTGGGACCAGCAGCATCAGGAGCACCTGGAAATTGTTAGAAATGTGAATTCATGACCCACTCCACCCTCCCAACATTTCGGACATCTTGAATTGAACTCTGTGGATGGAGCCCAGCAATCTTTTAGCAAGCCTTGCAGGTGATTCTGAAGCAGGTTCAAGTTTGAGAACCGTTGGTGTGGACTTGGGTCTGCGTTGGGGTGTTGGGAAGAGCAGGAGACAAAGCTAGAAGCTGGAAGACAAAGCTGCTAAGTCTTAGGTAGTGGTGGAGTTAGGGTGAAGTGAGAGCAGTGTCCAGAGTGCACAACATCCACAGGTACTCAGGGGCCAGCCCTGCCCATTGCAGAAGTCTGAGAATGAGTGTTTTGCTTGCTCCACTGTATAGGGAGGTAGGGCAGGTCCTGGATAGGGATGCCCTCCTAGATAGGGATGCCCTTGAAGTATTGTACCTGAAGGAGAGACATAGAAACGTGCAACACAGAAGGGAATCCAGAAATACTGCATACTGGTGTTATTACATATGAGCACAGCATTTAACTTTGACCTTCGTAGGGGTTAGGATGAAAAAGAAGATCTTGTTGAATCATGTGGCCTTCACTTTTTATTTTTTTCGCTTTAGGTTTTAAGGATAGGAAATGTGTTAGGAACATTTTCCTGGTCCTAATCCCTGAGAAATGGGTATTTATAGACTGTATCAAATTTTTAAAAAATCTTCATCTTTTATTTTGGAGTGCAAAAAACAGAGCAATGGCACTTTTTCACAATGAAAAAAATGTTAAATTTTGTATAAAACTTTTCTAGTTAATGTGTCTGTACAACCTGCAGGTTATTCATTATCCTTGGGACTATAATCTAGTTATCATGTACAGCTATAAATCTCCTGGTCCATGTCCATGTCCTTGTGGCAAATTTAAAAGTCTTTCTTTATATCCTTATGCAAAGATTTTTTTTTTTGTGTGTGTGTGGTTCTAAGAGAATTTATGCCTACAGGATCCTCTTCGGATGATATAAGAAGCTGCCAGGAGCTTCTCTGGGAGCCTGTTGCATGAATGTATGGATCTTCTCATGTCATGCTATAAAAGCTGTTGACAATGAACAGTTGTTTTACATGTGAAAAAAAAGAAGCTTGGAAGGAGTATTTCAGGGAAACCTTTTATAGACTGAATGTTCTCCCTTAGCTTTTCTAAGCAATGCCAACAGAGTTGAATCTTGTTTTGTTGTTCATTTAGCTTACAAAGTTAGTTAATTTTTTTCCATGCATTTGTTTCCACTGACACCTCCTTTCTCACAAAGACCTAGGAAAACTAACTCATGAGAGTCAAAATAGGACGTGTTGGTGGCATTAGAATCCCTATTTTCATATTCCTGTAACAGATCATAGAGAGAGTACCCACACAGTGTTTGGCACCTAGTAAGTATGCCTTCCTAGAAAAATCTTGTGAACATATTTTCCCGTTGCCCCTCTTTTTCATTCCTATCTTTTAAAAATTTGGTTGGTATTTTGTCCCACCCGAGGGAGGGCTTTGGATAATCGTCCTGTAGTATTGGTCAGCATGGTCTGTTCTGGAGTGTGGCCTAGATGACTTTTGATGATTGCTTTTGATGACTATAGGCTGTGGCCCCTACTCCTTTCAAGATCTTTCTTTCCTCCTAACCCGTCTGCCATTCTTCCTGGCCCGCAACAGAGAGGAGGCCCCTTGCTGACGTGCCTGTCATTTCTGGGTTTTCTTCTGCATCATGCCAAGAGACTGGAGTCCACATCACCATCTCCCCAGCATGCCACTTGACCGGGATCCTCCAGTAAGACGTGTGGCCAAGCTGTAATCCATTTTATACGTCCCAGGAATGATAGTCATGCACCGTTTTAAGAGTCTGTGCCTAGATCACAAACTTGTGAAGATTCTCCACAGTTCTTACTTTCAGTTTTACTCTCTCTTTATCCCTCCTTATTTGTCCCTGGGATTGTCATGACCCGGAAGTAAATTGTTCCTGAAGCTTTTCATTTTTCTGCAAGTCTGTGTGGTTTTTCTTTTTTCTTTTCCTTTTTTTTTTTTTTAAGATTTATTTATTTTACAAAAAAAAAAAATTATTTATTTTAGAGAGAAAGAGTGTGCAGGGAGGGGAGGGTGGGCAGAGGGAGAGAGAGAATCTCAGGGAGACAGATGACTCCCCCCTGAGCGTAGAGCCTGACGTGGGACTAGATCCCACAACCCTGAGACCAAACCATGACCTGAGCCAAGAGTCAGACTCTTAACCAACTGAGTCACCTGGGTGCCCCATGAAAGTCAGTATGTTTCTAAGTTAAATATCATACCTCGTATTCACTGGTAATAACTAACGTGTGTGCTTCCGACGGAAGTCATGATTTCTGTTCAGAGAAAGGGTGTGGATTTGGTGGGGTGGGGATTGAGGAAGAGAGAGAGCCTATGAATGAAACAACATAGAAACAGTGAAAGGTTCTGATCCTTTGGGAGGAAGGAGAAAAATAACAAAACCCTGATGTACTATATTTTATCCTTTATGTCGGCTGAGAAATTAGGGTCAGGACCCAGAAACTTTGCTCTATCTCCTGGTGTTTGTTTCAGCTCAGGTGGGGTGGGCTTCTCCTTTGATGGGTCATTTCCTTCTCTCCTTTCACATTCCAAGCTGCATTAAGATGACAAATTTCACTTATAGGCTCAGGCACAGACATGAAAACTTGAGCTATGGAGTTAGCAGAGTGAGTGCAGGGGATTGGATTTATTGTGGGGAGAAAGGGATCTTTTGAAGAGCACAAAAGATTTGGGGAGCCCAGCTCTGAATCAGAGCTCACAGAGGATGGCCCCTACCGTACCTGCCTCTCCCACTGACTGCGCTCTTAAGCCTCATCACTTGTCTCAGGGCTGAAGACAAATAAATGTTGAAGTAATTAAGACACTTCTTTCGAGCACACATACACCCCAGAATATGTTGCTCATAGACAGAATTTTATTTGGACATAACCTTGTAGTGGGTTTTGCAGAAAGATTGAGGGTAAAACGAGGAGAATAAAGGCCCTGTGTTTTTTCTATCTGTGAACTCTGAAGTAAATAGTTCACTTTTCCTACCCTGCCTTTAGTAAGGGGAAAAAAAAAAATCTTGGACGGCAAAGACCAAGTCCGTCACATCAAACATGACTGCGTTAAATACTAAAATGTTCAAAGTCCGACTGAGATAGATAAAGGCTTTGATGGAAAGTGGATATTTCCCAGGGACATTACAAGCAATAATCCAGATGTTATGGTGTAATGCAACGAGTGTCCGTGGATAGATCAGGAGCTCTAGCCAAGCCGCGCCTGATGTAGGCCTTAGCCTTGCCCTCCCATGCTGTTCCGCCATATGGAACCTATCTCTCGGCCCCCTTAATAACCAGCTTTGGATTCCATTTTCACAGAGCTCATAGAGCTAAGTGGGGCTGTTTTATGGACAAGTTAGATAGAAGCCTTTCCAAGATAAACATCCAATTTGAAATTAGGACATACCAAGCCACAAAATTATTTTAGGGCATATTTCATGGAAGTACTGCCATTTTTCTTAGGCAATTGCCAGACTGTAGGATGCCCTTTGATCCCTCGTGGACATTACTCCCTTCTTTATAAAAAGGATCTTGAAATAGTTGCAGTGTTTAGGGAGGAATATATCTGTCGGAGCTTTGAAGCATGGCCATGGGACAGGTCATGCCTTAGCTTGTTGGTTGGCAAGTCAAACTTTAAAAAGAAAAAAATTTAAAAAAAGGAATTGTAGCAGGATATATGAACCCAAATCTCATTTTTCTTTTAAAGATAGAAATTCTCAGCCCGTATACGTAATAAGCTATAAAATGTATTCAGCGTATCCAGATCTATATGCTTACATATAGATTTATAAACACATATGCATATGTTTATATATGCGTCTGTTTATGTGCTGTGTTCTTTAATAAACTTGAAATTGCTTAATTTTATTTCATAAAGTTTCATTATTGAATATATTCTATCCACAAACGAACTGAAAACAGAAGTTAAGAAAGGATTGCCCATGTTCTCCAGAGGAGTGGGATTTTTTTTTTTCTTTTTAAAATCTCACGCACCCTCCCTGCTCTGTCTCAGCACCTCCAAAACTTGTGTGTGTGCATCCACGCACACACGCGCACGCCTGCATTTTAAGAGAAAAGCAACACAGATGTGAGGTTTGAGAGTGTAGATTTCCTTAAATGTGTTTTGTTTAAGGCAGTCACAGAATGACCAACCAAATGCTTGGTATGGTACTGCTGCATCATTTTTAAAAGTGGTGGAGTGACATGTGTTGGATGAGGTAAGCTGGTATATAATTAATACGATACTGACATACCATTTGTTGTGATAAATTGTGACTAACCGGTGTCCGAGCAAATTGGTGTCTGAATGATCTCGAAGATATATTGAGTAGATGACAGGAATGAATATATAGTGTTAGAAATTCATTGCTTTACTGTGGTACTTGATGCCATTTACATTCTTCAGTCCATTTATTTCTCCTTCAAATAAAGCAGTCCATGCTTGTACCATTTCACGTTATTGAGCGGCGAACGTAAATGAACTCCGCCAACTAAATGCAGCATGTGGATCATGTGGGGATCCTCATTCAGACAAACTAACCATAAAAAAAAAAAAAAGACATGGTTGAGACCTTCAGGGAAATGTGGATATGTGCTGGGTATTTAATGATATTAAGGGAATTATGGTTACTTTTGTGGAGTGTTGTGATCATGGCATGGTGCTTATGGAAAAACAAATATGGATTTTTGCTTTCAAATATTTCAGCCAGAGAAAAATAGTGAAGGGATACATGAAATCAGATTGGCAAAATGTTGAAGCAGATGAATAAGTACGTGGAGACTTACATACCATTCTCTCTGCCTTTGTGTATGTTTGAAAATGTACGTAAAGAAAATAAAAGTGTGCTTGTCCTCTTTATAATTTAATAATAGGGGATGTTTGCTTTTTTCTGTATTCTGTTTAAGGTGTGTGTGAGTGTGCATGAGTAATATAATTTAGAAAAGGAAAAAAAAAGTAAACAGTTACTGAATCTGTACTGGATCCCAGACACTGTGCTAAGTGCTTTCTACATCCTTCCCCTCCCTGTACATCTGCAAAGCTCATTTGGCTGGCTAGCTGATTGCAGGCTGGATCTGGAGTTGTGAATCTCACAGTTGTGTTGGGCTTTTTAGTAGTAGCCCAAGGAATACAGGGAAGTGTGGACAGATTCAAGTGTGGAGGATAAATTCAAAACCATTATTTCTGAATACCCAGAGGAATTTTGTTTCCCTGCAAAGCAGTGCCTTGCTCTTCTCTCTCTGTTTCCCAGAACACCCTTTTTCCCTTCCTACTATTAAAATAGCTGAAGGCCCTGATGAAGAATTCCTACCAAGGAGCACATCTGGGTGGGAGTATAGGCCAGTGCCAAATCCAAGTGTTGCTCCCAATCATCCTTCACTATATTGTTACAAGTCCAGTGCTGGAGAAGGAAATCACATAACTGTGCTTGCAGGTTTGCAAAATCAATGAAGACTAATAACACTTTCACCAGTCAGGGAGTGCTATTCATAATCCCATATTGAAAGCTGGAATTCCTGTGATCACCAAAGTCACACTCAAGAATTATCAGCAAGTTTATATGTCATCTTCTTTGCTTTAGTCCTCTTTGATACGTAACCTGCGGCTCTCAGAGTCCTTGAGAAAGAACCAACTCTGGAATGGGATTATAAGTATAACGTTGTTGGAAGGGAAGAATGTCTCAGGAGGAAGCATGACAGAGATGTTTGTCCAGTTAAAACTGGGAGATCAGAGGTATAAAAGTAAGGTAAGTTCTGTCAATTCCTTAAGAAGTAGAAAATCTTTCATAATAAAGGAACTGAAAAAAAAATGTTTTCCACTCTGAATTTCACAAGAAGAGGAGAAATTTATTTTTAGCCCTCATAACTTTATTAGGAGCATTCCAGACAACAAAATAATTGTATAGCTGCAGTCAATTAATATACCTATTGGGTTGCTTAGCATAATTTATTTTAATATAGTAACTGGAACTAGAGAAAGCTTATTAAATAACAGATTTGGATGCATGATTTATTTTTGTTTTAAAAATAAGCAAACATTGTTTCAAAGATTGCAGGAAAGGTATAATTAAATATTTTCAAAATCCTACAAAAATAAAATCACGTAATGTATTATATTTGGGTGAAAACAGTCGAGATAACAAAAAAGATTTTCAAAATCATATACTCTTTGCTTTCTCTTACTTGTTAGTATTAACACCAAAAATAGACATTTGATGCTGGTTGTTGTGTTTTTTTTTTTTTAAACTGAAGTATTAGTGATTTGTTTTGAACAAAAGTAATGGCTTTTTTAGCTGCCTTTAAAATTCAATCACCTTACTCTCCTGAAACAAATTCCACTTAATTTTTAATCTTAGTAATTTGGTGTGGTTTTTATTTCAAAAACCATAGTCTCCAAACCATGGTAATGAATTAGTTTTGCATAACTGTCAGACAGGAATATTTCCTAGGTTTTATGGATTGGGGGAACTAGGGTACTTGAAAGTTGTCACTTGCCAAAAGCCACGTAGACAAAAACAAACAAAACAAAACATTGGTGGAAGATTTTGAACATAGACCCGAGGATATTTGCAATTTGGACTTTACAGGGTAGAGGACATGACACATGCAAAAAGACCAGTGCACTTGGGAAATGATTTAGGGAGCAAGAGGTTTCTCTGTTGCATGCTCTTCAGTGCAAAATCAAACATTAAACATCACTTACTCCACTACAAGGAGTAAAGAATTGAAGCTCACACCAGAGAATCATTTTTGAGAAATGTGAAAAATTCTGGGTGAGTTACAGCAGAATTGGGCAGATGATTATTTTAATCAGGTAGTTTCAGGCTGTACCTGACAGCGTATGTATCCAGGGTGAACACATCTCTCCACTAAGATTCCTTTAGCCAGCCCAGGGTCAGGCTAAGGATTTATAGAAAAATTATTCATCGCTAAGTACACTTTGCCCTTTGGACTAAGGTGGAGTGCAGAATTAGTCCAGTATTTGCTACAGTTCCCCTTGGGGAATATCACATTAAATTTGTGGTCAGATATTTTTTTTCCCATGGTTTCTAAATTCTGTGATGATATGTTTTATAAGCTCAATGTGAGAAAGAGCTTAAATGATATTGCATGATGTTGGCTACAGCCGATGTCTGAGTTGTCCCCATTTTCCCTTGCAAGAATAGTTTGGCCTCAGATTTAATAGTTGACTCAGTGCTTCTAGAGCCTGATAGCCCGTGCCGAGCATTCTTGCTCCATTTTATTCACAAATTCAGTCTCTGGGTAAACGAAACAAAAGCAAAAAATGCTGCTAACAGATCAAACACATAAGCTGTTTGCAGTCACTGGAAGAACACAGAAACACTTGTGGAGTTTTCAAACCAGGCTGTTTACTTTTTTAGTGTGGCTGTAGTGGGGCTTCTCCATCTTTCTCTCAAGTGACTGGATTCAGTGAACTCAGATGTTAAAAACAGGCAGGCATGTCCCAGTGACGGATTTTTCATGCAATGTATAGGACAGATGTGAATGAACACCTCAGCCTGCTAATTTATATACTTCTTAAGCCAGTGCTGAATAGATGTGCTAATAAAACTGTTACTTACTTGCATTCGATTAACCAATGAGGAGTATCTTTTGTAAGAGAGAGCAACTGTAACTGTCTATTGAGATATGTTTTATATGTCTATAATATATATATAATTTATGGTTCCTTGTGGGATAATTCTGGTGGGGTCACTCTTGCTAATGGGCTGGATAAATTCTTGAATCTGCGGGTGAGCTAGACGGGTAACGATGGTTTGCCAATTCCCGAAACCTCAAAGTCCCTTTCGTTCCAAAACAGAAAGTTTAACTTTCTAAGGGAGAGGCACATCGTCACGATCTCCTGCCGTGTAGAAATGAAATGAATGTCTGTAGCTGCTGTAGCAATGAATGGCATTTTAAGAAAATAAATATTATAACTGCATGTTTTCTAGACACTGTGTAAGAGTGCAAATCCGCAGTGGCGGGAACAGTTTGACTTTCACTACTTCTCTGACAGGATGGGCATTTTGGACATTGAAGTGTGGGGAAAGGACAGCAGAAAGCATGAGGAGCGTCTGGGCACGTGAGTCTGCTCTGCTTTCTAACTCATGGGAGATGTGTGTGGAGCTTGTTTCTGCATGAGGCTGGTCAGAGAGAATGTCATGATCTGTTTGGGCTTAGAGTAAAACCTCACATCCCCACCCCAGCAGCCATAAGTAAGCTGGACCCTAACCTGGGGAAAAATCTTGTTTTGTTTTAACTGGTAAATGTCACTTCATACCGATTAAAACAGAAGAAAATAGTGTGTGTCGGGAATTCTTTAAAAAATGTTACTGTGCCATCTCAGGCTGTTTGGGAAATGTTTATGCACGGGTCAGTCCACTTATACACAATTTTTTCCCCCAATAAATACAGTACAATAATGTAAATGTATTTTCTCTTCCTTATGATTTTTTTTTTTAAGTTAACAGTTTCTTTTCCCTAGCGAACTTTATTGTGAGAATACAGATAACCTACGAAATATGTGTTAACTGTTTATATTATCAGTAGGGCTTCCGGTCAACAGAAGAGGGCTATATAGTAGTTGAGTTTGGGGGGAGTGAAAAGTTATGCACAGGTTTTGGACTGTGCTGGGGCATCAGCACCTCTGACCCCTGCACTGTTCAGTAATCACCTATGTAAATTTCCAATGTACCCTATAATTTTGGTTCTGCTGCTTAGTAAAATACCATATAATTTAGTAAGAAGATGAAGCTAGGTGTCTCAAAATGGTGGGAAAATTTTCAGTGTCCTTGATGAGCTTTGTGGCAAACCATAATGAAATCTATTGAGACGAGATCTATTTCCTTTCATTTCTTTACTCTGCACCCTCCCAACTTAATTGAGGGGCTTACCCATACGTAATGAGCAATACCGTGAATGTTATAGGTTCCTTATTGTAGCAATACCATTAAGTGAGATTGTGCCCGCACCCTGGCTGGCCCTTGGGAAGTACCATGGAAATGGTGGTGGAAAGATCATCTCTGATCTTACAGATAGCCCTGCAAGTTAGTAGCATTTTTCCTATTCTGTGGAAGAGGGAATAGAGTGCAAGAGGCTTACAATTCACTTGGCCATGGACTTCAGAGCAGTGAATGCCAGGGCTAGGATTCTGTGTTTTCTGAGACCAATTTCTTTCCATGAAATCACTGCCTTTTGTTCATCGCATATACATACAGTTTGTATCCAAATCTTAAATCTAGGATACAAGCATTCAAAGGGCTCTCAACAGCTGTTTGACATCTTTTCCAAACCAGAGTCTCTGGAACCCTGGATTCAGAGAGATGCCTGGGGCTCACCACTTGGAGAAAAAGGGGGAGGGTTCTGTTAAAACCTCTATCCTGAGGCCAGAGCATCTCAACTTTTACTTCTCTTCTGTATTGGGGTTCTAATTGAGGGAACGTCTTATTGCCGAAAGCTGAAAATTGAAAATGACTCCTCTAATAGAAACCCGTTGATTCACTGACGAGGGAATGCAGAGGCCCAGAGCAGTGAATGTTTTTCCATCAGCAGGGAACTTACAGGCAAAAATGGGGCGAGACCCAGCTAACCCAGTACTTCGTGCACTGCTTTTTCTGGGTAAAATACTGAGCACAGCGTCTGGCACACAGACTGTTAGCTCTCCTTGCCGTCATCATCCCATCCCTCACCAGCAGCTCTCCTGGGATACGTAAGTGGGGAGTTTGGTACCCATGGAACATTCCTGCCATGTTTTTCCACGGAGGCACCATGTTCCGTGGGACTGTCTGGCATGTTGCAGGATGTTTAGTAAATCTGGCTCTTACCCACCTGATACCTGTTGCTTTCCCCAGTTAGTGTGTGGGAAGTATACACAAGACACATCGCATTCCATCACGCATATCCAGACACCCCCTTGGGGAACAGCCTGCCACCCTTTGAGACCTCGGCTCTTCAGCCTCCGTGTGGCATAGCCCTGGTTGTATCCCTTTGTGTAGCCCTCGTCCCCAATGCTGTGCTTATCCCACAGGTGGCGGTCATTGCTTCATCGACAACCCCATGGGCCAGGTTGGTGCTTTGGGATAGCAAACGAGGTCATGTCACACCCTCCAGCTTTTGCAGGAGGTGGCCCCCTAGTCATCTCGCAGATGACTTTAGCCTGGTCTCGTATCTCCCTCCTGTGTCTACACAGTGTAACTGAGACACTTCAGACATTTCTCGGGACCTCTGACACTTGTCATCACTGTGACATACCAGTGCCCTGCCAACACCCATGGCAGGAGGATCAGAAACTTTGTGCTAGCTCATGCAGCTGAGGATGAGTTCTGTAAATGCACAAACGCAGAGAACTCTGTGTCCCAAAGCGTTATCTGAGTGGTGGGGATTTGGGCTTCCAGTGATGAATGGCCAATGTGTTATTTTAGGAGGTGCAAAGAATAATACCCTTCCCATTTCACACATCACTGTGCTGTCCCGTTTCCTTACATAATAGGAAATGCTTTTCCAGATGAGTGTCAAGTTTCTCCACAGCCACAAAAAATAATTTAAGATGTCCCTTTTCTTCTATGTGTTGTCATTGGAGTATGCATTTATTTTACTTATTTCCTGTTTGTAACTTAGACGTGTACCTGTCCCAGGGGTCATGATGTCCTTCCTCTTCATGGATTTTAAAGGAGCTTTTTGGTATCCTTTCCTTTTTCCTCTCCTGAGGTACAAAAGATAACAAAAGCATCTCTTGTGAGCTGGCTACACAGCATTACCCTGCAGTGGGGTGAAACCTACTGCTTCTCAGAGTTAAAGATGAGGTGGTGTCAGCATATGCTGAAACTCACTGACCTGTTACATACTGTTCCTTCCCACTTCAAATTTCTCACTTATTTTCTCATTTCATTTTCTTTGTTGTTTATAATTTTAAGGCTCGGTTATTTTATCCACCTGTGGTTGGGAAATACCTTTTTGCATGAGGAAACTCTCCGACAGTGTGCATGAGTCATAATTGTTTCCTAAGACCTGTTGCATATTTTGTTTTTGGAGAACACCTTGATGCTAGTCATTTAAAGCCCTACGTGGCCTCTCTGAGGAAATTCTCATCAGTGAAGCTTCCCTTTGCAGGCAGATTGACATAAGGAAGGGAGCACCAGCTTGGAGTTGCACATTCAGGGCTTGCTGAACCACAGAGTTTATTAGCTGTGTGACCTTGGGCAATGGATTTGTTTGTGAAATTGGGCTTTCTTTCCATGCAGTGGGGTCCGGTCAAGCAACAGTGTCTACATGATACCTAGGTCTTTTATCAGCACTTTAATGCTAGATATTATTATTACTATTAATTTTGAGATTGTTCTGTATGACAACTGTAGATCCCCACAACATTTGCAACTAAAATTATGCAATTTAAGAAAAAGAAATATGGCTAGTAAAATTCAGTGTGTGTGTGTGTGTGTGTGTATATATAGTGTATATATATTGCATATATATATTTTTGTATATATATATTGCATATATGTATATTTTTCAAAACAGTATAGACATTTTTTTGAAATTTTTTGCAGAAGTTGGCAGTGAATATCTTCAAGGACATGGTGCAAAAGACGTTTGTTGACTAAAGGATTGAGCAGCGGCAATGGCATTGCTGGGGTGCTAGCTTGGTGATGGAGATGATGAGCCAAGGTCTCAATTGGTGGCATGCTGTTGCCCAAGGGGGTTTCTGGATATGTGTCTCCTAAGTCACATGGAACTTTCTGAAATCTCCTTGTGTCATGGTTCCCCTGTTGTCTTCCACTGAGCCACAAGTTATTCCCAAGGGGGTCAAGGCTGGTCCCCAGATCCAGCATCCCATGGACCATAGTGCCTACGAACTCTAGTGTTTATTCATGAGCAAAACCAAATCAAAACAAAAACAGAAAAATTACCAAAAAAACCCAGTCTCTGATTTTAAAATACATCAATGGTCCAGAGACAGTGAACTTTTTGGGGGAGTAAGAAATAAAGCTAAGTTGAACCTGCTCCAACTTTTAAACAAAACGGCAAGAGTATAAATATAGATCATCCCTTTGTAAACCTGGGCCATTTCAACACAGTTGTATTGTTTTCTTAAAGCCTATTTTACATTTCAAAGTGATTTTAGAGATTAACTCGTTATAGAATATTCTAGGCTTTAGTTTTGAAAAGTTACTAATGAGAAAGTTCGAGTCCATTTTAACTGGGCTACCACAGAATCAACCTGCAGTCCCACATGGTGCCCTGGAAAGTGGCTCTGACATGCTCCCAGTTTGTTAGCGACTCTGATGTGGTGGAGAAGCGGGGCTGGGATATTTCTCTGGACAAATTGCACCGCGTGTCGTCGATCTGCTTTTACAACCCGGCTTGACACATTCACCGTTTTCTTCGTGTTCACCCCCTTCCTTCACCTCCGAGATTTACAGCCTTTAAAACTACAGCACTCTTTTCTGCCCCTCGCATTTAAGTTAAAAGCTGGTCAGTCTGTAATATAAAACAGGGAATTATGGTAATGAATAAGAGGTTAAAAGCTATCATGGCAAGTGAAACTTGAGCAGGTTTGGGTGACTGATATGGCAAAATTATGTGTTGAATTAAAACATTAAAATGCAGCGGGATTAATGGAGAAAGACAAGAACAGGAGGTCAGAAACAATGCTTAAATCAGCACATTCCCTGCCTGTAGGCTAGAGAGGATAGCTTTACTATATGTCTGTAGGAGGAAAAAAGTAGTAATTAAGTCCTTGTCTTCTTTAGGTGAAGAGAACTGTGGACTTTTCAATCTGGGAGGCACCTAGTAAATATATTTATTTCCATTCCTTTCTTATGTGGGGGAGGAATTAGTGCACAGTATTTAGACGGTTAACAAAAAACACTTGCCTTTGTCATTTGGAGTTTTTGACTTTGAGCTTCATTATGCCACTGGCCTTCATTTTTTTGTTTGTTCACTCTATTCAAGAAATACAGAGCACGTCATGTACCGGATACTGCAAAGATTCAGCAGAAAATGACAGTGATGGACGCTATCCTCAGACCCGAAAAAGTTTGGGGCTGCTTCAAGTTGTCAGGCAGCAGCTTGTGGGGGTAGGGGGAGAGCAGCTTCCTGGAAGAACAGAGGTGGGTGGGTTAGCCTGACGAGATTGGAGGAAGAACTTTCAGGAAGATGGAACAACATGGGCAAAGGTCAAGACAGAGGAGAGAAGGCATTCTGAGAAGCTTGAAAGGAATGAGAAGGGTGGGCAGTGTCATGAGATGAGACCTGAGAGCAGAGCAGGAGTGAGGTCACAAAGCCATCCAATTCCATCTCCTGCAAAGGAACAATGGTGGTTTCTCTCTAGACACAAATGCATGGGGGCCCCTGCTATTTTTGTTTCCATAATATAAAGGTTGTTACAGTAGCGGGCTCTTACAGACCAAATATTTTAAGATCAGATTTTGGAATGAGAATTTCCTGGTGACCTAAGGGCCAGCGTGTGGCACCTTCTGAATGACTGTCCAAACACGGTCACTTTTCTTGTGTGTGAAGTCACACATGAAGCCACAGGAACAGACCTGATTTGGTAAGGCTCATTAATCACACAGATGGTCTGAGTGTGTGTTTTCCACGTTGTTCTCAACAGAAAGAAGAGCAGTTTTATAAGTTTTATGGCTTTATTGGTTTTTATTCAGTGCATCATTGGATATGTTGGCCAGAGTTTCTTGGGCTATGGTGAGTTAAGAGCTATGCTTTAGGGGTGCCTGGCTGGCTCAGTTGGAAGAGCATGTCACTCTTGATCTTGGGGTCATGAGTTCAAGTCCCATGTGGGGTCTAGGGATTTCTTAAATAAAGAATTAAAAAGTTATGCTTTCAAAATTATCTTTAGCTCAGTTTCCCTGATGGTTTTGTCAATGTGTTTGTATTGTCAGCAACCAACCTTGTACATTTTTAAGATGCTAACATGGATGTAATTCGCCACAGCCAAATTATTAACATGTCTCCAGTGATTCAGCACTTCTACACATCACCCTGTGCTCATCGCAAGTGCCCTCCTTCATCCCCATCACCTGTTTCCCCCATCCCCCACTCCCCTCCCCTCTGCTGACCAGCAGTGTGTTCTCTACAGTTAAGAGTCTGTTTCTTGGTTGGTCGCTCTTTTTTCCTTTGGTTGGTTGTTTTGTTTCTTAAATTCCACATATGAGTGAAATCGTGTATTTGTCTTTTTCTGACTGACTTCTTTCACTTAGCATTATACTGTGTAGCAACATCCATGCCATTGCAAATGGTGAGATTTCATTCTTTATAGCTAATATTCCATTACATATATATATACCACATCATCTTTTTCTATTCATCAATCAATGGACGCTTGGTCTGCTTCCATTATCTTGGCTATTGTAAATAATGCTGCTCGAAACACAGGGGTTCATGTATCCCTTTGAATTAGTGTTCTTGTATTCTTTGGGTAAATACTCAGTAGTGCAATTGCTGGATCATAAGGTAGTTCTATTTTTACCTTTTTGAGGAACCTCCACACTGTTTTCCATGCACCAGTTTGCATGAGACAAATCCTCTTTAATTTTTTTTTCTTCTGCGTTTGCTGATAATGCAGTACCTCTTCCTAGCTTGGAGTTAATATAAATAATTCTTCCAGCCTCTGGCTAACCTCCAGAGCTTCTGGTTTTCCTTCAGACATGAGGATGAGCTAGAACAATGTGGACTGAGATTGAAATAGGGTAAAATGGGAGGCCTGGAAGAGAGGTTCTTATGTGGAATTCATTTCTTGCTTCCGGCTTTCCTCCTTTCTTCCAGAATGTGGGAGTAAATGTGGAAGCCAGGTGGGTAGGTGAGAGGCAGAGGGTAATTCAGTTGTAGAAAGTCATCTTTAGAGGGGGTGCCTGTCTGGCTTAGTTGGTAGAGCACATGACCATTGATCTCAGTGTTCTAAGTTCAAGCCCCACATTCCGTATGGAGCCTACAAAAAACCAAAAAACAGAACAAAAAAAATGCCATCTTTAGAGGGGAGCTGGTTGTTCACACCAGGGAGAGGGTACCTGTAAATTAATCCTTAATTCTTAAGATATCAATTCTCATAATGGGGTAGGTACCCTAGGAGCCTGGGTCATAACCCACGTGCAAAAGGATCGTTTAATTATGATACGATGGCTATCAGTTTAATTTGTTCTTTCAAGTCACTATGGAATAAAAATATTTGACTGAATCCACTCATTAGTTAACTGAGCATGTAGAATGCATTAGGTTTGTGCAGAAATCCCTAATCTGTTGTTTGTGGAGATTGTTTTATCTAAAATAGGCAGGGCTGTTTTCATGCAGGTGTTCTTTCTTCCATCCAGATAGTCTTTAGAAATGGGATAGGTGCAAAGTTTCATAGGAGAGAGACATGACGAAAAAGTTTGTGGAAATGTGTAATTTCTAAGGCAAAACCCAGTGTTTACTTTGCATTTTGTCTGGTACGTGATTCAACTTTTGTTTAAAATAACTGCTCTATTCTGACGAGTTGTGCCTTGAAACAGGCACTGGGGGAGTGTGCATAGTTATTGTAAAAATGCTAATATTGCTCAGTCTTTTTAGATGACTTTTTAGAATTAACATAAGGTTCATTCTGAATTATCCAAGAGAAATTTACCGTGTGCATCGTTTTCAACTCCCAAACATTATTTGTCTCTTATCTCCAAGTAACTTCTGGTTGTTAAAACCACCACTACAACAGAAAGGTGGAACTCAAAGGATGAAAACAAATTGTCATTACTAATGATATTAAGGTGATTTTGCCATAAATAGGTTATTGCTAATTTGGACTAATGAAAGTGACCACCAGAAAAAAATTCTTACAAAGTTGGATCATTTATCTTTCTGTAAGAAAGAGCTTTGTTCAATGAAGGTGTATATAACGATGTAAAATAATGCTTAGCAAAGTGTTCCTAAGCAGATGTGCTATTGCTATATTGGTTAAGAATTTGTGGGTGGTTTTGTAGTATTGGTTTAAAGCATGTGACATTTCTTTCTTTATAAGCAAAATTAATTCCTTACTTACATGCTTATGAAGTAAAAGAAAAATAGTAACCCCTATTTTCATGGTAGCAAACTTTAAAAGGTTCTTTATTGCTACACACACAAAAAATGTTTTGATTCAAAGCAGAGAGGATTAATTAAAAAGATATATTTTTTGTGATGTGTCTCTGGTAGAAATTCTTGATGAATTTATTACATGCAAAAGCTCTAATTTGCCACCTCTTCTTTTAACTGGAATCACTTTTGGTAATTAGGAGATAAATACACATTTAATTTTATAGGTACATATCAATATTAAAATATATTTTATTCTGTCGTAAAAACTGGTATAGATTCTTGATATTATGGATAGTTTTTCTCTTTAATTGGGAAGGGATTGCAAGGTTTCAAATGTATTAAACTGGAACTCATTAGATACCATGTGGCTCAAAATTGTCCTTGCTTTATATGTTAGGTAAAATTACCTATTTTTAAATATCTGCAAACATACAAAGTTCATTGAAGATTTAGGATGAGAATCCATCCTCATCTTACATCGTGAGAGGCAGTTTTCCCTTTATAAAGTCTTGAATATTCATCTCCTTCAATAACGATGGAGGGAAAATGGGAATTACATGCACAGGCACACGCACACACGTATCACAGCTGGGAACCACCGCTACCTACGCTCCCTCCCTCGACTCTACCCTACCTTTTCCGCCCACCTGTGCATAAACAAAGCAGGTGTGGTCCAGGCAAACCCAGAGTTTTCAGTGTTAAAGCAAATAAATGGCTTAGCACCTCAGCCCTCCTTTTTGGTGTTTGTTTCTGTATATAAATGTGTTTGAGGTTTTCAACATCGCCAGAACATTGGCTGTTAAGAGACGGAAAACATGCAATTTATAGCAGATGGGTGAAGCCTTTTCCTGGCAGTGTTGCTGAAATGGGATCAATCAACAGCACTTCATGCTCCATTTGTCCAGAAGCAATCCACCTGGGGAAACCCTGTGGCACTGTGCCTATTAGGAAAACACCTTAACATGTTGCTTTAAATAAAAACTCACCAGTTGGCATTAATCTGGAAGAAAATAGTTTCTCCAGTGAGCCCTTTGCCACTTGAATTTCTCTTGTCTTTTCTCCCCTTTTTGAACCATGACCCTTTATTCTCTTTGTTGGCAAAAGACACAATACAGAGAAGCCATACAGATCCCTCATCCATAATGCTTGAACTTGGAACTTTTTTCTCCCTATTTCTTGAGCTCACCGCCTTTCTGCAGACCTCATGGGGGCAAAGAGCCGACTCTTTGCACTTACCAACCCCTCCATGCTGCATTCTCTTCGGTTTCTTTACCTCTTCATCTCCTTAATCTTAGAGTGTGTTAGGCTGGGAGGGAGAATTAAGAGCTGGGGGGAGGGGGGAGCCCCCACCACCTTCGTTGTGCGAGAAACCCATGCTGAGACAGAGTGAGGTTTGGGGGGATGAGGAGATACAAATCAGGTGCTTTGGAGGTTCAGGAAGGGCCATGAGTTAATCCCTTCTGTTTCTCTGATTCCTCCAACTTTTCCAGGTGCAAAGTGGATATCGCGGCCCTGCCGCTCAAGCAAGCCAACTGCTTGGAGTTGCCTCTAGAGAGCTGCCTGGGGGCTCTCCTGATGTTGATCACACTTACTCCCTGTGCCGGAGTCTCCATCTCAGATCTGTGCGTGTGCCCCTTGGCAGACCCCGGCGAAAGAAAGCAGATTGCCCAGCGATATGTGAGTGCTTGGCCTTGTTACGCTGCCCCCCGCCGCCTCCACTTTTGAGTTGAAACAAAGTCTGTGAATTGAAAAAAAAAAAAAAAAAAACCTGCCTGAAAAGAGAGCCTTGTCCAAAGTTTCATGGCATGTCTCATAAAACAAGACATTGGATCCAGAGGTTAATGCATTAGCGAGAAGGTGAAAGTAGATTAGAACTGCCGATTTTCAAAGCCCGAAACCGTATTTTGAATTTTTAGCTTTTAGAAACTCTTTGGAGAAAATGGAAATCCACGAGGAGGCAGACTTATTTAGCATGTCTGCATATGTATATTGGAATTTTAATACAAGTTCACAAAAGTTTATTTTTTTATTAGCCATAATATTTGAAATGTTAGAGCTACCTTTCCAGAACCTCTCAGGACCAAGTGAGAACGTGCTTCTGTCTTGTAAAGCAAAGCAAACCAAAACCCTGGACAGCTATGCAAAGCTGTTGGGTACTACTCTGGATAATAAAGGCAGTTCCTGATTTTTGCCTAAGTAGTGCAATGCGCTTAGAAGTCCACTCAGCAATTTAATATCAAATGGCTTTGCGATCTTCATTTTTTTTTTTTTTTGTTCTCTGTCTTTC
This sequence comes from Eumetopias jubatus, assembly GCF_037043125.1. Lineage (NCBI taxonomy): Eukaryota > Metazoa > Chordata > Mammalia > Carnivora > Otariidae > Eumetopias > Eumetopias jubatus. Next base: position 130,488,924 of record NW_028274813.1, read on the forward strand.
TAGGTGCCTTTATTTGCATTCTGTTTTTATCCACCTTCTTTGTAAATCAATACATTTATTTTATGGCCACACACGAAAGGCATGTTTTAGAAAGTTGCTCGAAAATGAAGCAAAGATGAATCCCTATTTAATGGGAATATTATTCTTAACATAAACTTTAGTGCCTCCCAAATCCTTCACTTGGAGGCGTATTGATTAATTGAATAATTCCTTATCTGCAGGAGTACAAAAACCTAGCCACACGTCTTATTGTCAACACAAACTCTGCATGGCCCGGTTGGCGTGCCCCAAAGGAGTTTCTACAAAATCCACTATTAATAGTCTCTCTGATGACTGGAGTTAAGCAAATAAAAATTTGATGATAAACCTTAAAATTTCTCCCCAAACTTTCCCATGGACGAATTGAAAAATTTGCAAATTCACCAGGGGTGTCCTATATTTATAAGGTGATTTTAGATAAGATCATAATGACTGCTTTGAATCATGCCTCAGGATGTGAGGAGTACTCAGGGAAAATAGGTTTGAAGAAGCCAATCAAAATAGAAGTATCAAGTGTTTTGTTTTGTTTTTTTCAGCTAGAGAGCTGGCCAGCATCTTAGAGGGAAAGAATGCCCCGTCATAAAACACAAGTTTCAGACCTCTTGTTTTTTAGCTTGTAAGAATAGATCATCTTGAGGGCATGTCCACATTTAAACTATAAAAGTATTTTATTTCAGATGTTTTCAGATTAGTGTAAACTAGTTTTTTTGTTTTTGTTTTGCTTTGCTTTGTTAGGTTGAAAGTACACAGCAGAAACAACTTTCAAAACTGCCAAAATGGTGCATATGAAGTTAGTTAAACCTGAACTATTATTAAGTTATTATTGTATCCTGAAATGCCTAAAAACAAGGATTTTACTGTCTCCCCATAAATCCCCAAGGCCTGCTTATCACAGGTTTTTAGTTATCCAATGATAGCGGAAATACGATATCCAAAAGTTTGAAAGCAGAATCTTTTCAGCAGATGTTTTCTGGAGGCATGCAGAAATAGTTTATCTGCTTGTCTCTTTCATGCACCATTTCTGAAGGATGCAATGTATATACACAGCAAACTATTGTTCTGCATGCTTAAGAATTATCAGTAGATACATTCAAGCACTGGCTCATGCAAACTAAAAAAAAATCAAATGTCAATACAGGGTGATACTAGATGCTCAGTCTCTAATGAGCTGGCTAAAACGTGGACCAGAAAATGCACTGTATTTCCATCCTTACGCTCTTTCCAGTGGTAATACGTATCTGTGAAGGGTCCAAGTTGAGCCCTCTGGTATCCATAAAGTTTGTACTAATGAGGTCAAAATAGTGTGGCCTTTTTGAGTGATTTAAAAGTTTCATTCAAGAGAAAGAAAGGGGAAAAGAGAATGAATGGAGCTCCACACACGTTTTCCCCATGGGATATCTGTTCTATCACCAGGGGGCAGTGTTAAAAGTAGATTCTGTGTGCTTTGTAATTGGTTTATTTTGAAGCTGTAGTTAATTCTCGGTCACTTTTAATCTGGTTTTTGTGAATGCCTAACTGTCCCATTGGCTGATATAATGTACTCTGGAACTTTACTAATCTTTGCAGGAGAAAGGTGATGATAAATCTAGAATGTACTTCCTACAGGACTTTATGGCATTAAATAGTATATTAGAAAGCTATTTTCATGTATGATCTACTTTTCTCCCCCTCAGTGCTTACAGAATTCCCTGAAAGATATGAAGGACATCGGCATTTTACAAGTGAAGGTTTTAAAGGCAGTAGATCTCTTAGCAGCAGATTTCTCAGGTATAAACATCTTTCATTCATTTTCCTTTTTACTTATTTCCTGTTTTGAAATGATCTGATGGCAAAGCAAAATGTTTTAGTAAGTGGAAGCATATACAAGCAATCATGCTCTTTCAAATAGAGTAATAGAAGAAGAAAAAAGATGCAGTCAACAGTTTTTTCACTTAATGAACGTTTTTCACAAAATTATTTTTTCAAATAATTTTACTATGATTAGATAATGTACTAGTCCAGTTGACTTTCAAATATATTTGTGGATGATTAGTGCCACGAATTCTTTATTTCTTAAATTAATTTCCTGAGAAAATTTACCATAGTACCTCAAAAGACAGGTTGGACCTCCTGCCTTCACTCCTTGGCCTTCACTCCTCTGTGCTGTGAGCTTTTCATTCTTCACCATGTAAGAGGTTGTGGTGATTCATAAATTTAAGCCTCAAAGCCCATCTAGCTGGCACTGGTCTGAAACAATAACCAAAGTCTTGGCCATGGAACCACCTTGCAGTTGACATGGTCTTACACAAAATTTCTCTTGGTGCTTCACTAACTTGAACTTTTAAGACAGAGGCGAGAACGGACATGCTTTGTGCTGAGTTATGCTTGACTGTGAGGAAAGTAATACAGGCATTCCAATATCTGACTGGAGGGTGACTCTCCTCTTATTGCCAAATTAACCCATTGTATTAACAACGGGGACACCTATGTGACAGATGCTATTTACCAAGCAAATTGATAAATATAAAGAATACAAGGTATACAAAAAAGAATGTACAGATTTTATGCATGGGCAAGGTATTGCAAGACTTACTTCATGTCCTATTTTTGGAATGTGGTCTACTCTTTTCAACACAGAAACTTACACTATATGATAGTAGCTTCTGAACTTTCCAGTTTGAGGATGAGGAAGATCAAACTTTGGAAAAGTGAATTTTAATTTTAAGTACTTTCTATTACAAAAAATGATGAAAAAAATGATGGGGAATATAAACTTACTTTTTTAAAGGAGTTCTCTTCACCCTCCCTCAAAAAGTGAACCAATAGAAATCACTACTGTACAAACCGTGAGAAATAGGATGATGATGTTCTTATGGAAATACTGAGGGAGAAAATCCAAAAATGGTATTTTGGCCAGTATGAATAAATGAATTTGGGGGGTTGTAGATGAAATACTCAGATGACTACTTCTAACATTTATTAATTTAGTTGCAAATGTTGAGAGTCTCATATTGAGTTAGAAATTTTCCTTTCTTTTAAACTTACAATTTACGAAAACACTTAATTCACTCCTTTCCGATGTGCCTTTGGCCTTCGGAGTTTTGTTATCAGCACAGCACATTTAGAGTTATCTACCAGTTTTCCAGAGCCAGTTATTTTTACTTCCATCTGAATGTTTCGATACAGTCCTTTTTGAATCTGTGATTGTTGCTGTCTCAGGAAATGTCTCAAACACAAGAACTCATTCATGCCTTCAAACAATGTTTTCAAAAATTCTCTTTGTAGTTGTATGTTTGGGGATCTCTAGGAACTAATTGCAATGCATTAGAAGTTTCTTTTTAAGTCTTGTTTACAACTACATCTGTATGTGGAAACACTTTTAAAACCTTTATTTTACCTATCCTGACAGGTGCCCCTCTCTACAGCCCCCAAAACTAGTGTTTATGGAGGTGTTTCAGGCCAATGTCACTTTTCCAAGCAGTATTTTGGCTATTAAAATAAAGTGAATAGGAGAGGAATCTGAAAAAAAAAAAATATGAGAACATTTGGAAAGACCAGAAAACAAGGCAAAACCTTCTTTTCAGAAGAATAATTTTTGGGGAAAATGTTGTCATTTTGTCATTTTCTTTATATTCAAGATTCTAGGAGATAGTTTTGGAGTGGATGAAGGTGAGTACCAGAGGATCCCAGTAGCAAAAAGCAATGGTTACAAATCCAGTCATGCTGTGTGGTTTGACTGAATGCCCTGGTGTTTATTGTCTCCGTATTATTTATGAGAAAATTATCACTCTTCTGAATTGAAGCAAAGATCCTTGTCATTAGCTAAACATGTCTTTAGACCATATTGATCTTTATTTTTAGAACCAAATTTCACAGTCTGTGTTCTCTATAGGTTGGCAGGCTCTTGTGTGAATCCTCCAGTCTATTCTAAACCAGGATATTGCTTTAGGTTAACAAAGTGGACCTAATGCAGAGAGTTGTAAAGTAAATTTTCTTTGTGAAAAAAAAGAAATGGATTCAGATCACAGGGAAGTAGCAATAGGGATGTAATTAATACCTCCAAGAGGTTAGCTATTATATCATATGGTGGGGACTCACACATTATTGATGCTCTTACTGTTTACTGTTAGAATTCACTTGATATGTAGTAAAAAATGCTGGCTGATCTGGAATCAGAAGAGGTATGTGTACCCATCATTGTCAGTACCAGGAGCATTTAAGAAAGAAGTTAACTACTTATATCCCATACCCAGCCTTTTCCAATCGGCTGTACTTTATAAATGAGTGTTCCATTGCAGTTGCTCAGGGAACAAAGTATTCACTCCTGTGAATAAACAAGAAGTCTATTTACTCTGAATAACCAGGGGCATTCTCAGAGAGTGATGATCATTTTAGACAGAGTACAAAAGGGAACTTTCTAACCTTACTACTTTTGTTTTACATTTTTTGATAATTCTTTGTTTCTTAACAATACCAAAAAACCATAATAACTGATGCTTTAAGTGTTTCACCGAAGATTCCAGGGAACCTGATAAAGCAAAAGACCAGTGAGAGCAAAGGACCAGAATCTTGGTAGTATTCTGGATGGAGGTTACTGTTAGAGTTTGCAGAGTACAGGGACCTCTTGTCCTAGACGGATGGGGGGAATGTGTGAATGCACTTGGTAATCCTTCTTGTCAGTTTTTTGCCCATTTTAAAGTGATCTCTGTCTTAGCAGGGAACAATTAGAAAAAGAAAGTATCAGCCGTTCATCGCCACTGTGCTCAAAGTAGGATATTCCTTATTAGTGGTTGTTGGTGTTAACGATTATATAGTCACGAAAAGAAATTAACTTTGGAGAAAGTGAATCCCCATTACTTTGCCAATATTTTAAAACATTGGAATAATATATGTAACATATTATATACATAATGTATATACTATATATGTACACACACAAACATGTACTGAGGTGAATTTCTTTCCCATTAAAAAATGAAAATATGTTTTTATATAAAGAAAAAATAGTGTCTTTCCAAATGTGTTAAAAGATATTAATAACCTAAATCTATGTCTCTTCCCAATATTAAGATATTTACAAAAGATAAAGGCTTCAATGCTCTAATGTATAAGAAAGATAGATTTATTTTTAATTCATTCTTTCATAAATATGCTATTGTGTGATTGAACCGATTCAACACTAATACATTTGAATTTATATATAGCTTGGCATTTTTTTTATGCCTGACATTTGTTTGTGTATCAGTGAAAAGACTTTTTAAAGAATCTGAAGTAATCTGTCTTCTCTTGCAGCCCATCCCTCTAAAACTGGCAAAAGACATTTTAATGTTCTCTACAGCCAATATTAGATATGGATAGCCATAAGCAGTCATTCTAATAGAAGAGCCTGTCAGATATTTTTATTAAAGAGTTTGTCTCACAAACACCTTGTGCCCAGCATAACCTAAAATTTTTAAGTAATAGGTTGTCCATTCTGACGCTGTTACTTCTTTAGTAAAGCAGACTATAGTCTTGATTCACGAAACAGATGATAAATTGTACTGAGACTCAAGGTGAGCCTAGCTCTTTGTAATGCTTAATGAGACCCACATCCTCCACTCAGCTGCCCTCAGTCTTAAAACTCAGCCGTTTTGAGAAGAAAGTAACCCACCTTCTAATGATGAAATGAGAGAGAGGAAGGCTTTGTTCAGGACCAAGGTGAGGAATGATGTGTGCAACAGGTTCCCTCCCCACAGTGAAGCCCTCAGAGAGAACGGTGCTGTATCTTCTACTTTGCCCAGGGATACATCAGATTCATGAATTAATACTGCTGAAAAAAAACAGAGTTTATTTAATAAGAGATAATAAAGTAGGTGATAAATAGAAAAATTGTTAGAGAACAGAAATCTTTTCTGGTCAGAACTGTATTTCAATACAAACGACAATGCTTATCTTACCCTATTAAGGGACCAACCAGTGAAGAGTAGGCAACTATTTACTATATATTCGGCACATATAGGGAGAATTGTTCTGGAGAGCCTTGTTATAATTGATAGACTATTATGGGGAACCTGTTGGATTTTAACACATAGGGGTTGCTTTGATGTATCAGTACTAAAGCCATGATGGCTACCATTTGCATAAGGTACCTGCCAAGTTCAACACCTAGTCAATGACTCTTCTCTTATATCCTCAGAATCAAGATGTAGGTTTCACACTTCTTCCTTCCTGTTAATTAAGCCTTCTTTATTCTTTAAAATAAATCTTATATGTTGACATCCTTTCCCCTAGGGAGTCTTCTAGTGATAAGACTTGTTATTGTTTGGTCTCTCTCTGCTTTATTTTTCCACCGTGTTATCACTACCAAGGTGCCCCTAGCCATTAAGAATTCTGGCATACAATGGGGGATACAGAAACGTATCACCTCACCATGCCAACATAGCAAAAAAGCAAGTAGGGCAGCATTCCAAGCCCACCTCATTGTAGAATGATAGTAAGTCATATAATAATGTAACATATGTCTCAATATTTCTGCTTTTTGTAGCACAATCCTATCTTAATTTTTTTCATGTTCCTATCTTAATAATCTGTCTGCCATGATGAGAAGCTGGGGAAGTATCAGGAAACAACGAAGGAACAAAACTGGAAATACCATCTTTGCTCACAATCTGGAGTTACTTACTCTCCAGGGATTTTTCTTTCATCCTTGCAACTTTTTTGGCACATTTTGCCATATAAAACCCACCCATCAAACACAAAAATGTTTCCACGTATATCTGGATTTTCGTGACTTCTTGGCCATAAGGTTGTCACTTGGATGGACCCTTTCTCTTTCCAGTGTTAATAAGACAACTGCCAAAATAGTTTCAAAATATCCATTAGAAGAGTGGAAAAGACAGTGTTTTCAGACAACAACAAAAAAATGCAGGTTATTGTGAAGTAGCCTTATTTGATAAATAAGCATGGTAGGAACCCTAATAGTGCCTGATCCAGGAGAACAAAGATACATTTAATTCCAGAATCCCCAACTTCTCTCCAGGAAGCCCAGTATAGCTTCCCAATTGCTTTTAAAGCTTGTCTCAACTTAAGAAAAGCCAGCTTGGTGGTAGATCTCATGATCTTCAGGAAATATTCATTGAGTACCAACTGTATTTTGAGGAGCTGGGTCACTTCAGCCTTTCTCTTCTACTGCAGAGTTGCCCATAGGGGCAGCGTGTATCATTGAAGTGGATCAGGACAAAATCTGGGTGGCATTTCCAGTTCCCAGTGCCATTAGGAGGAGCTCTTGGTCTGTTCCTCACACAGGGTTGATCTCTCCTGACTTTGGTAGAGTTCTCCATTCATTCAGGACATGAGCCCTTTCTCAGTGATTGTGACTCGTGTGTTAAATAAATCAACGTTCAGTTCAGTGATTTATTCATCAAATATGAAAATCAGTCCCCATTTTTTTGCCCTTTATTTTTATGGTCTCTGCCTTTCACTTTCATCCTTATGTATTATGGTGTAGAACATATATAGAAATAGAGAACTTTTAAATCTTGGTTCTACTGCGTGCTGGTCTTGGGTCCACTGTAAGGCCTCTACTTCCTCATGGATATTTTGAGGGTTAATTAAAACCTATGTGAACATGTCTAATACATATTGCCTATTCAATAAATACTATTTCCATTTTTTGTTAAATTTATTTGCTTAGAGTATAATTGATTTGGGGAATTCCACAGGTTATTATCTTAGTATTACTGTCTATATTTTTTGTAATTTTAAATAATGTCAGAATTATCAGCATTTCTAATCACACTTGGTTTTTCACCCGCTTTCAGAAATCTAGTTACCAGTCTAAAATGTTTTTTCTTTTTGTTCTGTTTCTACTGCCTGATAAAAGTCAAGGGAAAAAAAAAAAGGTGCTTCATGGTAGGAAAATTCTCATACTCAAACCAGTTTAGTGCTTGCATTTACATTTTGATAACCTGAATAATAGTTTTATCCATATAAAATATTTTTGTGGACTCATTAGATTTTTGCTATGTACAAAAGTTCTATTTTGAGAAACTGTTGACTGAAACACTTCATTTGGATCCCACATTATAGAAATATTCCAGCCATATGCTATAATGACTTTTAAGTAGTTTCTATAAATTATAACACTGGCTCTAAGTTTCTTGTTATTTTTTTTTTTTTTTCTGGAACATGACTACTTGTGTCAGAGGAAAAATAGTCCTACAGTTACTGTTCACTGGGGATTTTAAGTCACTTGTCCATTTTGTGGTTTGTTTTCATTGTCTGTTTGAAGTTGTATCCATAGTAATACTTCTCCTCTTAAAGATGCCCTGTTTTCAAAGGGACAGCTGTAATTGCAATTTCTAGAAAGCTTAACAATAGTGATTGAATGCTTTTAATTTCCTTGAGAACCTCTTGGATGGCTGAGCTCAAATCAAGACCAACTTTTTAAAAACACATCAGAAACTATATAAATCTGTCTTTGGCTCACCATCTGCTTTAATAGTCTGCTGAAGAACATGGACTCTTGTCATTGCAGGGTTTGGGAGTCTATGTAAGATTTAGCAGTTTGGAACTTACTGGTACACTGAGAGTGAATAAACTCAGTTTGGTTTTCTGTGAATTAACAAAGGAATCACTTCGATCTTATTAGTTGGGTGCTTAGTAATTAATTATCTTAATTTAGCAAATATATCTGTGAGAGGCTGTGGTAGGCTCTGGTGATGTCATAGGGGATAGCAATTGGTCTTTGCCCTCACATGAAGTGACTAGTTAAACCGGTAGCATTTATGGTTGACATGTGAACAATGAGGGGCTTAGAAGTGCTGATACTCCATGCAGTTAAAAATTGGCAAAAAATTGGCATATAACTTTTAACTATTGATAGCCTATTGTTGACCTGAAGCCTTACTGATAAGATAAAACAGTTGAGTAACACATATGTGTGTTATATACTGTATTTTTACAATAAAGTAAACTAGAGAAAATGTTATTAATATCACGGAAGAGAAAATTCATTTACAGTATTGTACTATATTATTTATTTAAAAAAATCCACGTATTACTCGACCCACACAGTTCAAACACGTGTTGTCCAAGAGTCAGTTGTAATGACAGTTATACTCCTAAGGTCAAGAACAGGGTGCCAAAGTTCACGGAAGGAATACCTGACTGGTGTTCCTATAAGAAGTGATGTTGTAGCTGAGATGTCAGAGATGAGTTAGCACAGTAGAGGTAAAAGAAAAGCATTTTAAAATGAGGGAACAGCATGTTCCAGAGCCTGCAGGGCCTTTCCAAAACCTGGAGGATTTTGAGAGTGCCTCAGTGGGGAGACGGGGAGATGTTGGGTGAATGCACTGGCTAATGGTGTTTTTTTTGGGGGGGGTAGAACTTGAGTGGTGACAGGGGAATGGAGTTAGAAGAAAGAAAAATTCTTATGTCACTAGCTCTTATATGTTCTGTGTTTGTGCTAGAATAGCAGAATATCAGAAATTTAGTTAACATTTCAGCAAAATTAAGTCCTTCCCATCCTTTGTGGATCTTGCAGTCCTAATATAGGTTTGTCTGCCCCTTGCATTGGATGTCTGCAACAGCAATGTAAGCAAGTCCTCTCTTGTGTGAGTCCACAGAGGCCATTCTTTGGATTCCAGAAGCTTGCAGTCACTCAGGAAGGCAGGACATACTTGAAACTTAGACCCAACACCCATAGAGATCAGTGTTTGTTCCTCTTCAAAAATCCCTCGAAGCTTCTAGCACAGTGTTTTCCACATTACAGGGATCATAAAGTAATTGTCGACTAAAGGAGCAGACACATCATACAGTGAGGGCTTATAATTTTCCAAATTAATCATCATAGGAGTTGGGGGGAGAGGGAAGGCTCCCGGGAGCCTAGGGTTGCAGAGAAAGTTCTATGAAGATGATACATCTTGAACTAGGTCTTAGAGGCTAATTGGCCTTTGTGTTTTTGGTTAGGAGCGGGGGGTGAGAGAGCATTGCAGGGAGAGGTCATTCCACATGCAGAGTAGGAAGCCTTTCTGAGCCCCACATCTCTGCATGCTGGTCAGGAGTGGGGGAAAGACACACCATCCTCGACAGAGGGTTTGGGAATAGGGGATAGATCAGGATGGATTATGTGGGGTAAATTGTCAGAGAATAGATTTTCAGGATGAGCACTTAGAATTTGCTCCAATATGCCATTACTAGGGTTGTAAGCATATGGTTGGAAATAAGGAATGAAGGGAGAGTTTGTGGAAATCTAGTCCGGCAAGGCCCTGTTGGTCCCCCTCTCCTTCCCAGCTTGTCTGAGCTAGATGATGTTCCATGCTTAGCTTCAGGAATTATCTTCCTCTAGAAATCCTTTCTTCTAATCCTGCCCCTTGTGCTGACAGTCTGGTGGCTCCTGGCTGCTGGATGAAAAAAACAAAATGCATTTAAATGAAAAGTACTGGTCATGGCCTTCAAGGCTTCAAGCTAATCTCAGCATTTATTTATCCAAATCTTACATATCGTGATTGCCACTATTTATCTATATCTATCTGTGTGTCTATCTTGTTAATAAATTTAAGGCTCTCATCTGTCCTTATCTCCTCAAGATTAACCCACCCATTTCTGCTAGCCAAATGAAGTCTCCTCCTCAACCTTGGTTTAAGATTCATTTCCGCTATGAAATCTTTTTGGCCTTGGACCAACCACATTAAATCTCTCTGAACTTCAGGAGCCTCTTCTGCAAAATGGCATAAGCATTCCTCACCTCTTGGAGTTGATGTGAGGACTGAATGTGAAGCTGCCTAAAGCATGGTTACTTGTATAGAGCAGAAGGAGCCAGGTGGCCCCCTCTAGCTAGCACCTGCCGATAGGAGCCTGCAGGACCCTCTCACTGGGGCATGGCACTCTTCACGGAGGATGGAGGGGTATGCATGCCTTGGGTGTGCCAGCATCAGACCCTTAAATGAAATACAGGACTGAATATGGAACAGGAATGTACAGATATGGAATGTGAGAACTGTAAGGAAAACACACAGTCGGAGGTCAGAAATCGGAGCAACACAGTCTCCTGGCAGGGAGCACGAGGAAAGTTTTCATTGAAAAGGTGACATTTGCTGAAAAGCAGAGATGATTATGAGAGTTCCTTAAAAGTAATGACTTGGTTGTCAGGGCCTGGTTCAGTGCCAGGAGCAGAGTGGGTGCTTAATAAATATTTGTCAGATGAATGGTATTACCTCTACAATGCATTTATTACTTGCACTCAACTTCTATAACTGATATAAAGGTAAAATTATTTAAATGAGAAACCTCTACTTGTCATCCAAGGAACAGAAATGAATTGTCAACTGGTATTGAAGATTAGCAAAGGCTATTGAGGGCAAGGTGTTAAATCACTTCCGTGAGCCTAAATCGCCAGTGGTGTAACTGTGCCAAGGTGACATGCCATCTGGGTGTACAAGAGGTCATCTAGATGTTTTATCTGTAGAACTAGGTTCAACAGAGACAAAAAGTGCAGACCCAAGTGTGTATATGTCAGTCTGTCTGGTGCTGTTTGCTCAGTACCACTGGGAGAACATTGGGACATTTCATTTATTACGGGAGATCATTTTTACCTCCAATAAATGTATTCATTATTTAAATTCTAGAAAATCCCCATATATCTGGGACCTTTTAAGGGAAAGAAAGCTCTGTAAAGTGCAGATAAATGACACTATAAATGTTTTAATGCCTTTGTTTCTTCTTCCTTCTCTCTGCCTGTTTATACTGTAATATTAATAAATGCAGCATTTTAATGAGCTTTGATGGAATCACCTTCAGAGAGTTGGTGCAGTATGTTCCTTGGAGATGCATAACTGAAGTTCCCGGGTTCTGGAAGGAAGTCTGTTCCTCATTAGCTGAGATAGCTAAGAGTGTGCTGGCTCAAGAGAGAGGGGGCCACAGCTCAAGCCCACCTGTGCATGCACAGGACCGGCCGCGTCTCGGCCCTGCTGTGGAGTAACCCCAGGGCTTTCATTAAAAATGTCAGGTGGTTTCCCTGGAGTGAGTGCTGATGGCATGTCATGTTGGTGTCTCTGGAGGAGTAGCCCTGACACCTACTAACAGTCTGACAAATGGTTAAGTAGCTGTTTCAGCCGGGATTGAGTGAGCCAGCGTCCTCTGCCTGAGCATGAGGAGGAGAGCACGTGTTCTCTTCCCTCTCCCAGTTGTTAAAGAGGCAAATCTGCTCTCCTCCGTCCGCAGCTCCTCCCCACCCAAAACCTAACCCCCTTGCCCTGCAAAACACACTCCCAGAGTAAAACTTACTTGCTTTAAGTAAGCAAGACTTTTTTTGTGTGAGATGCAGATGGATTTTTTTTGGGTGGGTTTGATGGTGGCTGCCCAACATCTGAAACCCCTTGTACATTTGGGGAGGTTCCCATCGCATGTTTCGGAGAAGAGGTCAGAGCCTCCTTGAGTGCGTGGACAGAAGGTGAAAAGCTAGCACTTCTTTTCTGAGCACTGGCATTTAGGGCCTGGGTACTTGGCGAGGCGGGGAGCAGTCAGGTGCCTTCTTGGAGGCCTTTACATCTATTATCAAGTGCAGCAAAGAATCAGGAGCGGACAATTCATATTAGAGGCAGCCACATCCAGAAGCCTGTAACATGAGTACCCTGTGAGGCTAGTTTTCCTGGGAAGCACAGGCCAGACTTTTCCTGGGGAGAGTGACTGAGGTTCTTGTGCCTGAGTATTTCTAACCCTTTGGTTTCTAATAATTTTCAAGCCTGATTTTCCAATCTTTGCAATGCTTCTGAGAGCTCTCTGATACTATTTTAATAAATTCCTCCCCCACTAAATTGAGACAGGGACCATTTCCATGTTTATAATTGAAAACCCCAACTCATGCATTTATGTCCATGACTTGGTCATTGTCTCCTGGCCACTGAGATCATAGCATTGGCTTAAAAGCTTTGGCCAGGCATCTATGTGTCTAGAACACTAGTCAGTTGAACAGAATCTCCTGTTTAATACCCTTAATCATGCATCTGTTTTTCCTCTTCTTCTTTTTTTTTGAAATAGAATCTTCATGCAGTCTCCTGCATGTGTCAGTCTGTCTATTGATATGGGGTACCTCAGAGCGCCTGGTTAAGTTGATTAGATGGAGGTTCAGTGGCCTGAATGGTAGGCCAGTAGGTCAGAAAGCCTGAGTACTTTCGGCATTAGACCCTGGCCTGGGATTCCTTGGCCATTTGTTGGCGGAGCATCTGTCCTCATGCCCCCAATTAATTTAGTACACACCTATTTGTCCATGTGCCCCAGAGGCAGGCAGTGTGTTCATGTTGTTTGGACATTATAGAGCCATCCATTCTGACAGTTCCAATTCTAGATCCCACTGTCAAACCCAACAAAAGGGGAGAGCTTTTTTTTTTTTTTTTTTTTTTTTTTTTGCGGTAACTTTCTGGGTCCAGCTTTGGATTTGGGACTTTCTAACCTTTTTTTTTTTTTTCTTTTGGAGGATGTGTGAGGTGGGGTGGAAAAAGAAGAGGTGAGATGAGAGAAGTAAGGGTTAAGCTTCATTTTTTTTTTTTTAAGATAAAAACATTGAACTTGCTTTGTGGAATTCTACTTTTGCATGTTTATGAGCAGCAAAAACGTAGCATCTGTATTCTCATAATGTACTGAATATGTAAGATCCTACGTGTTTGTGGTCACTCCCTGCAGAGTGGTTTTAACTCCTAAGTAGCCGCGTTCCTAGTTTTCCTCCCTTCTCTCACGACCCCGAGGAAGCCTCTAGGTTAACATAGACTTCCAGCGATAGCTGAGTGATTCCCTATATCGACTCGAGGAGATCTTAGGCAGGAAACAGAGGGGAGCTTCTGTATTAAAACAAAACACAAAACTGGACTCCCTCACATGCGAGACTGATAACTGCTTCTATGCAACCTGTGTGGTCACTGGCTCTCAAGGCTGCATCTGGGTTGTGTATCTGTCCCTATCCATGAAGGATGCTACAGTTCCAGAACTTACAGGTTCTCTCCGTTTCCTGAAGTCCCACACAAGCCTTGCTGGAAGGAGAAGCTCACGTTTGCTTTTTCAGCAAGCATAGTTTCATTGGTATAAACGTGCATGGCTTTTATTCATTTGGCCTCTTGTTACTTTTGAGATTCATTTGTCTCTGACCGGGAAGATTCCTTTGCCTTGACCAATGCCCTGTGTTCTCTTTCCAGGGAAGAGTGATCCTTTTTGCTTGTTGGAGCTAGGCAATGACCGACTTCAGACACACACCATTTACAAAAACCTCAACCCCGAGTGGAACAAAGTTTTTACATTGTAAGTGCTTTAGCCTCCAGATTATCAAGGAGTGGTTTTAACTTAGAGATCAATTATCCTTGATATGTTTGGGGCAGGCTGGGGCTCTTGAGTGGAACTTTCTGTCCATTTTTATGTGCGAAGAATGAATTTTATTGTTTTTTTCCTTCTGAAAACCTTTTATGCTTTCATTTTATAGAGTATAGTGTTAATAATAGAAGAGGCCATTTGGAACTGCAAGGGAGTTATATAGGAGGCATTTGTAAAGTAGATCTTTCAGTAACTCAATTAATCTGTGAGTAGATGGAAGCTTTCATATATCTAGACTAATTCATTCGTGGGTTAAAGAAAATTACAAATGTGGACCTGCCTTAAATTCAAGTTTATAGGGGCGCCTGGGTGGCGCAGATTGTTAAGCAACTGCCTTCGGCTCAGGTCATGATCCCGGAGTCCTGGGATCGAGTCCCACATCGGGCTCCCTGCTCAGCAGGGAGTCTGCTTCTCCCTCTGACCCTCTTCCGTCTCATGCTCTCTCTCTCTCATTCTCTCTCTCTCAAATAAATAAATAAAATCTTAAAAAAAATTCAAGTTTATATGTTACAACATTATTGTAATGCCTAAAGGCTTGTTTTATGCCAGAGGCTTTTGGAAAATACAGATTATCTGTGATTCCTCAAGGAGTCCCAAAGTCTCTTTGTATTTCAGCTTGTATGAATGCCCTGCTCCACAGAGATGCCCTGTCCACTTTTTTCAAACTCAGGCATTTAGGAGGCTGGATATATTTCTTAGTGTGCTTTAGATTCTGAGGTACCTGGCCGTCAAAGGGAGGCACCTGTTGATTTGGGTCAAATGGTGGTTCACTTCCCCCAAAACACTGAAGAAATGCTGTGTTTGTAACTGAAAAAATACATTTTGAATGGAGTTGATGATTTCCAAGTAGAAAGTTCCCAAGGATTGAAATTGAATTAGTAATCAAAAAACTCCCCAACAAACAAAAGTCCAATACCATGTGGTTTCACTACCAAACACTTAAAGAAGAGTTAATACATATTCTTCTCAAACTTTTCCAAAAAATAGAAGAGGAAGGAAAACTCCCAAATTCAGGCCAGCATTACCCTGAGACCAAAACCAGATCCCCACAAAGAAAGAGAACTATAAGCCAGTACCTCTGGTGAACATAGATGCAGAAATCCTCAACAACATATTAGTGAATGAAACCCAACAATACATTAAAAAAATCATGCACCACAATCAAGTGGGGCTTATTCCCAAGGTGCAAGGAGGTTCAATATTTGCAAATCAATCAGTGTGATACATCACATCAAGAGGATAAAACCCATATGATCATTTCAGTAGATGCAGAAAAAACATTTGACAAAATGCAACATCCATTCATAGAGGGAACATACTTCAACATAATTAAGGCCTTATATGAAAAACTCACAGCTAGCATCATACTCAGTGGGGAAAAAATGAGAGCTTTTCCCCCAAGGACAGGAACAAGATAAAGATGTCCACTCTCACAACTTTTATTCAACATAGTACTGGAAGTCCTAGCCACAGCAATCAGACAAGAAAAAGAAAAGGCATCCAAATTAGTAAGGAAGAAGTAAAGCTTTCACTATTTGCAGATGACATAATACAGAAAACCCTAAAGACTCCACCAAAAAGGTAATAGAACTGATAAATGAATTCATTAAGGTTTTGGGATACAAAATCATTATACAGAAATTTGTTGCATTCCTGTACACTAATAATGAAGCAACAGAAAGAAAAAATCTCATTTATAATTATACCAAGATAATAAAATACTTAGGAACAAACTTAACCAAAGAGGGGAAAGGCCTATACTCTGAAAACTAAAATACTGATGAAAGAAAGTTCCCAGGATCTATAAGAAGTGTATTAACTCGCCTAAGCAGATTTGCAAATTGCCATATGAAAAAGTTCCTTGTTTGCTCAACACATTGCTGGTGACCATGGCTCCATTTTTCATTATAGGTGATGTCTGGTTTCTGGTCAACTTAAAAAATGTTTCTAAACATGCGTGGGATTTTTAGTATTTTGTGTTTCAACAATAGGAAGCTTTCTATGGATCTCAGCAAATAGTGATTTTGATCACCCTTTTTTTTTCAGAGGGGATTCTTCATTATTTTTTTCTTCGTTAATTTAATGTAAAGAAAATCTTATTGCTTATTTGAAATCACTGTCCTTTTACCCTCCTCATTCTCTCTTTTTCTTTATCCTCCTGTTTCTTTAATAGTCCTACCCTTGAGTGCATGTATACATGGAAAATGTCATAGTAAAAAAGTTGACTTTTCTTTTTTTCATATGGATGTCTGACTCTTCTATGATGGAAGGTTTGGGAATACAGTTCAGTTTGATTTAATTTTTGGAATTTAATTAAATGGTAGTTTTATACTCTAAGGACATAGAGGCTTAATTAGTGAAACTGTGTTTTCAGATCTTCATGGAACAGACTCCACTTGTGTGTTTTTGTATATAATACATGGTACATTTCTTGTTTCAGTCCTATTAAAGATATCCATGATGTTTTGGAAGTGACAGTGTTTGATGAAGATGGAGATAAACCTCCTGATTTTCTTGGAAAAGTTGCCATTCCCTTGCTGTCCGTAAGTTACTGTAGTTAATACCAGTGCATAAGTAATTTTATAGTTGACAGGTTTCTATGGTCTAGAGTTGTTCTATCTTTGTCAATCTGGGGGAAAGATCCGCTCAGCTGTAGCAGGAAACAACTCTTTTATTCCGTATCCTTTTCCAGTATTTTCAGTAGTTTCAGATATAAAGTAACAACTATTTAGTTGAATATTGGTTTGACCAATGAAGACATTTTGACTAGTCTTTCAATTCATTCTCAGTCTTTCCATCTTAAGATGGGAATTTCTGTTTGGTTTCAAGGAATACAGATCTATGACTGATTTTCCATTTGTTAATGAAAAACATACATGTGTTTCTTTATTACCTCATTACTACCCACTTCTTCAAAGATTAATTGCTGGTAACTGCAAAGTTGTTCCTAGCTCTACTGAAGACCATTTTCTCAAAAGTTCTATTTGTCTTTATAGTAATAGTTTGCTTTCAGTCTCAAAAAATGCTTTGTGGAAGAGAGCAGAGAGCTTCTCTTGGAAAAAGAGTGCTATTTCGGTAGTCTAGTTAAAAGATAACATACCATAAGCTAAGAGCTGAATGAAAAAATACCCTATGAAGTCAGAGGAGAAAGCACCACATAATGCCTTTACATGGGCAAAGGAGGGAAGCTGGGATCTGCATTCACCTATTAATTGAACATTAATGTGTGTACCAAATGTACTCTTCCAGAAGAGAGAATTTCAGGTTTCCATTCAATAGTTAATATTTCGTTGTAGAGATGTCATGGTCTTATCAGTCAATAAGGCTTTATTTACTTCTTCCCAAAGACTTATTTCTCCAAAGCTATTAGTGCATTTTTGTAGCAGGAGAGGTTGTGCTCTAACCATGAGATTGGACTAGCTCACGTGATGCTTACAGTGGGAGAAACACTGGATCTCTCAGTATCTCTACAGCTTTTGATCGCCTGGTTAATTTCTCCCAAAGTTCTCTTGTCGCCACTGTTCCTCTAAGAGAAGGGGTGGAGCGGCTGTTCCCTTGTTGATTTGGCTCCTGCCAAATACTCAGAGCTGTCAACGGCAGACCACACTGACTCTCAGGGAGGAGACGGCAATTTGGGATTTTTCTCCCTTTTTTTTGGTTACAATGTTGTCAGTTACTCCTGAATTAATACATGTAACAAGAGCATGGAATACAATTTTAGAGAGGTCTAAACGAACAAGAAGCAAAGACCCTCCTTTACAATTCAGTTTCCTTTTTTCCTCAAATTTTTTGGGCAGGACAGAGATATTTCTTCTCTTGATTTTTTTTAAAGATTTATTTATTTATTTTTGAGAGAGAAAGAAAAAGAGAATGTCTGGGTGGGGGGGCAAAGGGAGGGGAGGGAGGGAGGGGAGGGAGAGGGAAAGGAGAATCTCAAACAGACTCCTCACTGGGTGCAGAGCCCGATGTGGTGATTGATCTGATGACCCTGAGATTATGACCTGAGCCACAATCACGAGTCTGATGCTTAACCAACTGAGCCACCCAGGTGCCCCATCCTCTTGTTTTTATAGATAAATCTGTAGTAACATATTTTATTCCTTGCTGGGTGAACACTCCTTGGTGTCATTTTTAACCTCCCTCTGTTTTATGTATAAAAGTTTTGTGTAATTGGTTTTCTATAATACCAACAAATTGACCCACTTACTTCCCTCCCTTTTTCCCTTATTATGTACAATGTCTCCATGCTGTTGAGTTAGATCTAAGGAATTACCTCTGGCTAGGGGCGCCTGGGTGGCTCAGTCATTAAGCATCTGCCTTCGGCTCAGGTCATGATCCCTGGGTCCTGGGATCGAGCCCCACATAAGGCTCCCTGCTCAGCAGGAAGCCTGCTTCTTCCTCTCCCACTGCCCCTGCTTGTGTTCCCTCTCTTGCTGTGGCTCTATCAAATAAATAAATAAAATCTTAAAAAAAAAAAAAGGTAATTACCTCTGGCTAAATCAGGTGTGGGGTTTCTCAACCTTACCATGATTGACATTTTTGAATGTCTCATGCTTTGTTGTGGGGGGCTGTCCTGTGCACTGTAGGATGTTTAGCAGATCTCTGACTTCTACCCACTAGATGTCAGGAGGACCCATCCACTCATCACTGTTGTGACAGTCTGCAGACCTTGCCAAGTGTTCTGAGGAGGGGCAGAATCACTCTCAGTGGAGAACCACTGACCTAAGTTAATGCAGTTTTCAAACCATATCTTTCAAGATGCAAGGTAGAATGATTCTATGAAAGACTTCATTTAAATGCAAGGAGCCCCCTGACCCCCCTAACTTTATTCTAGTTGCTGATAAGCTACCCATGATCTATACATTCATTTGTTTGAAGAATATTTATCGAGTGTCCAGTTTATGCCAGACATTGTTCATCGTTTTAGGTGGTACTGCTCTAACAATGACCGTGGGGAAGGTATCTTCTCTCTTGGAACTTACATTTTGGTTGCAGGATACAGAACAGACAAACCCACAAAAAGCAAGGCAGCATGTTAGATGGTGAAAGGTGCCCTATAGAAAGCAAAGCTCCAAGATTATGTCTGGGGAAGGGGTGCAGTTATGGGCTGGCCAGGTAGGACCTCACTTCGGGGGGCGTTTGAATGAGAACTTGAGGAGGTGAGAAAGAAAACCCTGTGGATATCTGGGGAAACTCTTCCAGGCAGGTAAACTTCTAAGTTCCAAGGCTCTAAGGCAGTGCCCTGACTGTCCCAGAAATATTGGGGTGGACAGTATGGATGGAATGGAGTCGCCTGCGGGAGAATCACAAATGCAGAAGAAAGGACACGGGGACAGAGTGCCATGGGAGAGGGGTAAGACTCTGATGGTCTGAAAGTTTGAAGGACTTTGGCTCACTCTTAGGATCGATGGGAAGCCACAGGGAAGTTTTGAGGCAGGGAGTTCCTGATTTCGTTTACATTCTCTGTTTCTAACATTAAAGGGCTGTGGCACACAAATAAATAAACCCAGATCTGACAGTTCTCTACCACATAAAGTGTGAAGGCAGCGTGGCCTGAGCCACATTCTCATGAGGGGCTTAGGGGGCCTGGAATGTTGAGCTGAAGCTGTTACAGCAGCTGTTCTTCAGTGTGGCTGTTTCAATTCAGGCTCACTTCCGATTGTTTGACTGACACATGGGGCAAGTGATCAGATCTTGCAGAGGATCTATTTTGGCCCTTCCTGATGTTCAGTGGTCCACCTACTACACGCACTCTCCAAATAAATTCATTCTCTACCTCAAATACAGATATAAATATGATAGAAAAAAATTGCCATAACCCTCAGTATCCATAACAGGCAGATTTTCAGTTCATTAGTTCACTGATCATTCCATTTTTGAGTAATTCTAACTTGTGATTTAGAGAGTATGTTTTCACATTTATTTAGATCAATTTTTTTCTTTATTTAATATCTATTGCATCATGCTTAACTAACCAGCCCTGTGCGGTGCGTGTATCATGTGTGAAATCATTCATTCTCTAAAAACCTAATTCGGCATGCTTTATTATCATGGCTGTTTGCAAAACAGGAAACTGAAGTACACGAGGATCCTGCTGCTGGGTTGTAGTAGAGGCTGGATTTGAAGTAGGCAGTCTCATGCCCGAGCCTGGGCTCCTAAGAGGATGCTGTCCTGCCATGGTGAGCCCCTGTCACTAGATACGAGGCCAAAAGCAAGAACCAAGATGTGCTTCATGCCACCACTGGTCTCAGTGCAATAGAGTGTGGACAGGTAGGGCACAGAGTCGAAGACTTGCATCTTGGGTGATGCCTGTGTAATGAACACAGAAGACCCGAAATGCTTTTTTTCTCTATTGCAATATAGATGACATAGAATGTCACATGAGTATACAATACAGTGACGCAACAAGTCTACCACCCGTCACCAGACAACACTGTTACAAGACCATTGACTAAAATCCTTACGCTGTGCCTTTCATCCCCATGATTTACTCCTTCTATAATCGGAAGCGGTGACCTCCCACTCCCTTCATCCATTTTGCCCATCCCCCTTCCCCTTCCCTCTGGAGATCACCAGTTTGTTCTCTGTGCTTATGCAAGATCTAAAATATTAAGTGCTAAATAAAAGGAACAAGAAAACATAGAGCAGGAGGAATGGATTTAATTTTAGGAAGACTTTATGAAGTGGGGAGTTTGAGCTGGCCGAGAAGGAGCCTGATGTTGATCATGACTGGTGGGTGAGGTAAAGAAAGGCCATTCCAAGCAGAGGGGAGAGCAGAAGTGGAGAAGCCAGGGGTAAGAGAAAGGCCACTTCCTGGAAACAGAGGGGCCTACGGGGCCTGGTGCTCAGGGCAAGCGGGGAGGCTGGCGAGGGAGGGTTGAGGGCTGCTCAAGAAGGGTTGAGGGAGGTTGGGGCTTATTCTGTTAGCAGGGAGAACCTGCAGGCTTTCAGCCTGGGGATGGAGATATCAGAGCAGTTGACTAGGAAGAAAGTTTTGGCTCCGGTATGAAGCAAGTTAGAGAGGAAGGGAGATTTTTCCTGGAGGGATTGGTTGAAACTCCAGAAATAAGCGTCAAAGAGAGAACCCTTATATTTTGTATTTTGTGCCTCTTAGGAGAAGGTCTTATTTCTCTGCTTTTTTAATATGAGAGAGAATTATAAAATTGGAATAGTCGGTGCTCCACTGTTACCTTTATAGGATTTGAAGTAGTATTCAATAATGCCTTATTTTCTATTTAAAAACAAAAATTGTATTTCTTGGAGAAGAGTATGAATATTTATTTTTGTGAGAATACATTTTCTTTAATCAAGTCATAAACTAAAACTTGATTTACACTTTCAGAGAAAATGCAAACTACATTTCAAAATGTCTAAGTATAAAGTATTGAATGTACTTCAACTTTTAATCTCTCAAAATGATAATGTGCTAAGTGTGTTTCAGCCTGTTAAATAAAAAGCCTATTCTGAATTTACCGTATCTTTTAATCAGGGTGAATGCGCTGGCTGACTATTGGCTTATTTAAAATCCATGTTCTAAAATCAGTATATCTGTTAATGCAGTGAAGTGTTCAAAGCATGTACATATGCTCAGATAATACAGAATTGAAAGAATCCAGGCCACTGGGTCATCCTTCCATGTATTTCATTTCTGTTCAAGTTTTTTAATAAAATAGTTGCTTTTTAAAGGGTTATATAGAGGGGCACATGGGTGTTCAGTCAGCTAAGTGTCTGGCTCTTGGTTTCAGCTCAGGTCATGATCTCATGGTCCTGACATCGAGTCCCACATCAGGCTTCCTGCTTAGGGGGGAGTCTGCTTCTCCCTCTCTCTCTCTGCCTGCTTGTGTTCTCTCTCTCTCAAGTAAATAAATAAAATCTTAAAAAAAAGGGTCATATAGATATGTAAAACTTGTTACTCATGACTAAAAACAATAGAAAATTGCAGCTGGCCTGGATTATCATCTGAAGACTTCCAATATTTGCCCATTTTCACATAACTCCAAATATCATCTAATCAATAACACAGTAGGTATGCATTGGAAAACAGTAAACTTATTTTAGAGTTTTAAAATATTTCCAGCATAGACACTATCTCCGAATTATTATCCGATTCCATTAGATTTATTTAAACACATCTATTCTCAGTTAAGGAGTCTAATTTTGTCCTGGAAATCAATCTGGGTTCTTGTCCTCCAGGACATTTCTTTTTATGCAAACATGTGTTTATCATCTCAGAAATTATGGAATGGCCCCATATAGGAAGACTTTGAAAATCAGCTTTCTGTAAAATAGGGAAAGCATCTCTCTATTTATCATTATTTCCTAATATCTAAGAAAAAAATTATCTGTAATCTGAGGAGGTCCTACCTTTTGATCCAAGTCAGAGACCTTCTTTGCAAGCCATGCCAACACATGCAGGTGAAATCATGATCAGAAGCACAGTCTTTGTGCAGCCCTTAGCATTCTCTGTGAATCCACGTGCATAGGAACAGCTTCACTTAATTAGTTTTATGGGACAAATTTTCTATAATTGCTTGTACCAAATAAATGTCCATACATGGCTTCATTTGCATTTCCAATTAAGTATTTGCCTGTTTCACCTGTGGTAGGTTTTATATATTGTAATGGACACATTTACACAATCGTATTTTTTCTTAGAGTTCGTGCTGAAATTTTGGCCACTGAAATAAATAATATATTTTATTTTAATATTTATGGATGTGTAGCCACCTAAAAAATTTAAAATGGCTAAAACATAAACATTCAACTCTCCTTCCTGCCTAATTCTGCTCCAGTGTGTACTTTGAAATAAAGAATGAAAGATAAAATGAGGCAAATTTGTCCATTGGCCCTGGAAACTAGGAAAGGGTGCCTTTAACATGCTGGAGTTATCATGAACCGTATGTAGTATATAACGTGGATAGGATTTGGTTAGGATGGACAGGCTAAGGGAGGAGGAATGCCCCGTGGATTTCCTCTGATGTCTTGGCACAAGAAGGTAGCAAGTATAAATCTGAGCATCCTGCACATGCTGGTAAGTGCTGAATGGGTTAAACTTTTCTATTAAATGGAAAAACTTCTTACACTGAGTAAAAGAGTAAAATCTAGCTGCTTTGAGATCCCTCAAATGTAAAACAGAAATGGGTGGGCAAAAGTATTACACCTAAATGTAAGTAAGTGGTAAGTCAGAAACATGCAGAGGAGGTTATTTCATGGGTCCAAAAACGATTTCATTACCAATGAACTTAGAGCAGACAGGAATCATTATGTGAATAGTTTCTTATAGAAATGTGTATATATATATATATATATATATATATATATCTTATATTGAAATATATATATTTCAAAGATATATATATCTTTGAAATACAAGAGGGAAGCCAGGGTGGCTCAGTTGGTTAAGCATCTGTCTTTGGCTCAGGTCATGATCCCAGGGTCCTGGGATCGAGTCCCGCATCGGGCTCCCTGCTCAGCTGGGAGTCTGCTTCTCCCTCTGCCTGCCACGCCCCCTGCTTGTGTTCTCTCTCTCTCTGACAAATAAATAAAGTCTTTAAAAAATTTTGAAATACAAGAAAAAATCACCAGCTTAGAAACACAAAATGATTATATTATCTATGCAGCTTAAAAAATATCAGAAACAAAAAACAAGGCTGTAAAGTGATGTTTCTTAAAGGCCCAATTGCTTGAAAGTCCAAGTTCCATGAAGTAGATGCTGAAAAGTTACAGTTCATGCACACCATCCCACAGCTACTAAATTTCTGGGGATGAGACCTTGGAAAGTTCCTTTTTCGGCAAGTTCTCAGATGAAGTTTTGGCATACTAACGCAGTGACTCTCAAATTTTAGAGAATAAACAATAAGTTTGATCTAATGTGTGTCTACACACACATTAATATATAAAATATTCTGCTCAAATACCCATGCAATGTGCTTAATTTCTGATCATGTTGTGGGCTCACAAATGTCTTAGTAGATTCCAAAAAGGCAAAAACTATATTGTGATCATGGTGTTGGGGAAATACAAATTAATAACAAAAATGAAACAAGTATCAAAACACTTGGTTAAAAAAAAAATCCTACATAACTAATGTAGATACCAAAGCTACAGTTACAGACTTTTTAGAAATTAGCAGCAAAATACTATATATACAAGCTATTGGATAAAGGCCAGAAGTATTATTCAGAGGAAATCCTTACTTTGAATGCTTTTATAATTAAACAATAAAGGTTGAAAATCAATTAAACATCACAACAAAAGATTAAGTAGAATTAAGAAAGTTAGAAAGGAATTTATGAAGATTATAAAAAGAACAAAAATGTAGAAAATATCTCATAAATCCAAGTATTCGTTTCTCTAAAGCCCATTGAAATGGAGAGGCCAGTTACAAGGCTGATGAAAAAAAGAAAAACATATATTATTAAGAATAAGGAAATAAGAAATATGGGGATCACTGTGAAGAACATAACTAAATCTTACTGAAGAGTATGGAAGAAAACTTGATTAGGGATATACCTCAAGGGAATGTGGGTGTTACGAGATATAAAATCTCCCCAGATTATTATAAATATAATATAGCTCCCCATTTGGAAAAATTAATGTGTAAAAATAGCAAGAAAAAATATGTTTAAAATACAGTTAGATAAACATGAGTATCAGGTACTGAATTCATTCATTTTTTTTTTTTAAGATTTTATTTATTAGAGAGAGAGGGAACACAAGCAGGGGGAGTGGCAGAGGCAGAAGGAGAAGCAGGCTTCCTGCTGAGCAGGGAGCCCGATGTGGGGCTCGATCCCAGGACCCTGGGATCATGACCTGAGCCGAAGACAGACACTTAATGACCGAGCTACCTATGTGCCTCCTGAAATCATTCTTCAGTGAAATAATTATGGAAATGTCAGAAAATAATCATCAAGTAATTCCACCCTTTTTTCCCTGCGTCCTCTTCTCCAGATAAGAAAATAACAGATTCAAATTGTTTAATGAGCAAGTTTCTTAAAACCTTAAGGGCCCAAGCAATTCTTACATTACTGAAATGGGTTAAGGACATAAGAGAAAATGGGAAATTTGTGAATTTATTCCCTGAGACTAGAAGAATTCTGATATCAAAAACACAGATTTAACAAAAAGGGAAATCATCTGCCTTTCATGAAAGACCATGAAAGCACATTAGGAAACTGAATTGTGTAATTTATATTATTAATATATTAAGGGAGAAAAAAAACTTGGCAATTTCAACAGATGTGAAAGGGTCATTTAATAAAATTTAACATCTGTTCTTGATTATGAAAAAAATAGTCTAATAAATTAGTAATTGGTATTGCCTTACCATGATGAAGGAGATCTATCAGAAGCATCACAAACATCAGACTTACTGTTGAATGATTAGAGAGATTTCAAATTTAATGAGGTTCTATGCTTATAAGTTAAAATAAAGCTTTTTATGTCAAATCCGGCCAATGTAAAAACATAAGAAATTATATTTGAATGAAGAAAACAATACTAGCTATCTGATGTCAGCTATCATCTGTATATAAATATAAAGGAAATTAATAAACTCAGCATCTTGAAATAAAAGTCAGTGAGGTGTTAAGCAAGATCAAAATCAGGAAAAAAAAAAATCAGTGGCCTTACCCAGTAGGAAAACATTTAAAAAACTTAAAGCATCAAAGAGTTTAACAGCAGGAAACAGAAACAACTATAATGCTTAAGACCTATGTGAGGAAGTTCTAGAACTGTATGAAAAAAAGATGATGGAAAAGAATAAACGAAGTGATCACTGTATAAGGGATTCTGGGAAAGTCAGTTGCTTACTCATCAGGGAAAAATGCATCAGTGTGTTACATCGAACACAGCAACTATTTTGCCATGAATTAAAGGTCAAACAATTGG
Source organism: Eumetopias jubatus (assembly GCF_037043125.1). Taxonomy (NCBI): domain Eukaryota; kingdom Metazoa; phylum Chordata; class Mammalia; order Carnivora; family Otariidae; genus Eumetopias; species Eumetopias jubatus. Next base: position 130,515,168 of record NW_028274813.1, read on the forward strand.
AAGAAACTTCCTAAATAAAACTGTTAAAATGATGGGTAAGTCCTATATAAACAACTGAAAAACAGGAATGATAAAGGGAAAAAAAATCTGAAGATATAAACATGGTGAAAACAAAAATTTGCCATTGGAGATTAAAACGCAAGGTCAAAAATACTTGCAACATAGAAACAAATGGCTAATATCACTAACATAGAAGGTTTTTGTTTTTTAATCTGTAAGGAAGAGACAAGTCAATCTAGCAGAAAAATTAATTCAAACAGGTGGAAATCCAAATAGCTAATAAGCATATGAGTGGCTCATGGTTTATTCAATAATGATAATGGCCCGTAAAAGTGCAGAGGATGGAGTAGACCACCTGGGTTGGCCCCCAGTCTTGTCTCCTAATTGGCTGTGTGATTTTTGACAAGTTACTTAACCTCTCTGTCTCTGTTTCTTCCTTGATGAAATGAAGATGATGATGTCTGCCTTGGAGGCTGTGGTGAGGATTTAAATGGTTTGAGGAATGTGAGTGAGTACAGTAGCCCACAGTACCCACTTACAGTGTAATCTGTCATCTTCATCACCCTTGTGGTAGTAACTTAAATGATCAAATTAGTGTAAGCAATTGGATTAACAAATATGGTAAAGATTTTTCATTATCAGTGATGACGAAGTACTCTCTCCAATGCTGTTGGAGGGAACATGACTTGGTACAAGCCTCGTAGGAGGTGCTTCAGTAAAATGGATTAAAATTTAATCTGCACATATCTCTGAGCATTTATATTCTAGGTATCTGTTTTAGAGAGGCAACTGAGCCTGGGAGAGATACAGTAATTACTCGTGGCCACACAGATGCTAAATGCCAGAAATGGGAATTGAATCTAAGTCTGGCTTCCCAGTCCTACCATGGCCCACTGTTAATAAACATAGGAAAGACAATGTTCAGTCTCATTAGTTGGAAAAAAAAACATATTAAAACAACCTGAGGCCATTTTCTTCCTATGAAATTGCTGTATATTAAATAAAAATGCCTGCAGTTGGCAAAGTTGCAAGGAAATGGATACGCTTATTCACTGAGGCTAGCGGTAGAAATTAATGTCGCATTTTAGGAGGGCTTACTGGCAATACTTGGGCAAAACCACAAGAATAGGTATATCCTATGACTCAACCATTCTACCTCTAGGAATTTATTTTTGGGCATGCATCATGGACACACAAAGATAGCTATGTATAAAATCATCACAGTGTTTACAGTTAAAAATTGGAGAGAGCCTTAGTGATCTGCAGTGAAGGATTGTTAATTGTAGAGTCTTCATAAGGTGAAGCACTATTTCAAGTTATATACAAGAGTTTGTTATGTTGGGGAATGTTTCTTATGCTTTTTTTTTTTTAAATCTAAAAGACAAATGATTAAAAAGTATATAAATTAAGACTAAAAGATATTATTTAACAAGCAATTTCTACTTGTCACTGTCCTTTACTGCTTTCTGCTGATTATTTCATAGCAACCTCTGAGATATGTATCATTTTTTATTCACATTTTACGGATTAGGAAACTGACAAGCAGGGGGAGTTTTGTAACTTGTCCAAACTTATTCAGCCAATTTGAGGCAGAGTTAGAATTTAAACAGTTCATCTGTCTCTGAAGTCCCAAATTTTATCCAATACACTACGATCCTATTTTCACAAGGTAAATAAATGTAAATGTACATTAAAAACTAGAGATGTGTTTACTTGCTTAAAATGTAATATTGTAAAAGCATTTTTAAACCATTTTTATAAATTTTACACATTTCTTATAATTAATATATATTACTTTTGGAAGATAGCTTATATTTTAGAGAGAGGAGTTGATAAATGCTGGGTACACCAAAGTTTTCTGTCATTTCCAAGGTTCAGAGCTGGGTGTTGGGTGGGATGGATGGCTTTGGAAGAGAGGAGGGGTGGCATATAAGTGGTGAGGGTCTGGGGTAATGAATTCAATACCATCTCCACTGGCTGGTGGTTGACTTTGTGTCCGGGCAAATAATAACCTTGTGGGCATTGTAATTTCCCATGCTGTTTGCCACTCATGCCATTGGAAGCAGACCTGCTTCCAAGTAGGGATATGAATGTGAATCAGTACCAATTAAAGAGTATTTATTTTCCTCTTACCCAGCCTCATGTCTGTCCTCTTCATATTTTATTTGAGAGTCATTTTGTCTGTGCATCAGCTGGGACCAACTGTTGTATTGTGATGTCACATTAAAGTATTAACCCCCTTTGCATGGAAAGAAAAGTGTCTGATTAGCAGCATGCTTGTTTATACCCAGATGTTCTCCACTTTTTCACATGAGGGTCAAGCTGGGTGGAATCAGTAGGACTCCTCAGTTTGGATTTTGCTCTTAAACATGTATCTTCCCTCCCTAAACCAATTGATGGATTTATTTACGCATATTGATTCTGATTAACTTTTCTGTTGCATCAGTTGGTAACTGGTCATATCAAGGAAATTTATAGCAAAGCATAATAATGATAATTCTTTAAGGAGAGTTCGAGATGAGAAAATGATTTCGTTCCCTGTTTCACATAACCAACTTCTGTTATACGCTGATTTAAAAAAATCCTGTCTTTTAAAAAATGAACGTCGTATCTTTTGGACTAAAAAATCAGTTTATTCACCCAACTTTTTAAAAAGTTACTCATATTTACGATGCTAAAGCATATTTAAGAAGATTTAAAATTATTTTAAGTAGAAAAAATTTGAATAGTTTAAAGATGATTTCAGGTCAGATTAAAATCTAAACCAGACTATCTTCTCTGTAACTTGTCCTCTGGCTCCAGAATCCTGAATCATTACTCAGAAACAGACTTCCTGTACCTTTGTATTCAATGGTTCATTTAACCAGGAATTAACTGTTAGCATGTGCTTGGTAAAAGCTTTCTGATACATTGTTCATGAAAAGAAAGGGACATGCAAATGCCCATTTCCCTGATTGTTGAAGTCAGATTTCTATTTAGATAAAATCTGTATTATTGTTCTGCAGAGGTGCCTTCCCCAAATGATTGCCTAATATCTGTGCTCTTCACCTGTGAATAGGCGAGCATGCAAAAATGTGTGTGATGAGTCAATCTGAAAAATTTTCTCATAACAGGTTTAAGACATTGTCTATTATTTTATTCAATGACCCTTATCTTGGAGTGAAACTAAATCATCCCAGATGTCAACTTAAGAAGACTCTTCAAATGAACTTAGAGACCTCCTTTTGTCACAAATTGAAAACTGTATCATTCCTTTTTGCCTTGATCAACAGAGACCTAAAACTTAAGCTTAGGTCTTAATTTAAGTGACTGTCTCATACCTAAAAGACGAAAGTATATAAGATTCTTGGCTCTAAATTTTCTTTTGGCTGTGTTTTAGCTGCCCTACTATTTAATAGAGGTTTTATAAGCATAAACTGCCAGAGATGATTTTCTTTTTTTTCTTTTTTAAGATTTTATTTATTTATTTATCACAGAGAGAGGGAGAGAGAGCGAGCGCATAAGCAGGGGGGAGCTGCAGGCAGAGGGAGAAGCAGGCTCCCTGTTGAGCAAGGAGCCCAATGCAGGACTCGATCCCAGGACCCTGGGACCATGGCCTGAGCAAAAGGCAGGTGCTTAACCAGCTGAGCCACCCAGGCGTCCCGATTTTCTGTGTTCTAGGTATAAATGATAAACATAATTCTCTTGACAGGAAAAATATGGTGAGCTTCTCTTTTCTGTAATACAGATGCTGCCATACAGCAGTTTGGCAAGTTGAGATGTTACAGAATTTTTTATCCTGTATTCTTGTGTTGGAAGTTCAGTTATATAAAGACTGTGAAAAATGAAAATCTTTTAAAAATAGTCCCGTTGATTATTATTTCCATTTTTAATTATAATACTAAATATTCAAATACATTGACCTGATCTTAACTGCTCTTAACTTAAACGTATCCCAATACAAAGTAGGATATTTCTCTTAACTTAACGTATCTGCTCTTAACTTAAACGTATCCCAATACAAAGTAGGATATTTCCTCTTTCCCTTCCTTTTTCCCTTTTCCAAAAAGATACTCCTTATAGCAGAGTGACTGAGAAATTGGAATCAACCAAATGTTCATCAATAGAAGAATTAATAAATTAGTAAGTTCGTATTCTGAATATTCTGTAGCAGTTTAAAGAAAAGCAGATCTGTATACTACATACACATTATCAAATCACATTGATAGATACAAAGTGAGGTTGCAAAATACAGTTTCACACAGGCAAAAACTTTAAATTACTTTTTTCAAGGATTTATGAATATAAATTCTCAATACAAATTTAGGAAGAATACATGCCAAATGCCTATCTAATTTCTCTGCGGGGAAGGAATTGTGATATTTGTGGAAGTTCAAAGGGACTTTTGTTTTTTTTTTCTGTAATTTTTCAAACTTTCTACAAATGTGTAAACTTGCAATTTACAAGTTTTAAGATAATATTATATGAAAGTACCCAACATGAATAGCCTATGCTATATCTCTAGCTTTAATAACTGATTCAATGTCCCTGGGTGGATTCTGTGTTTTGCTGACACAATACTAGGACATTGAAAAAGAGGAAAAGATCATTTACAAAAAATCAAAAACTAAAAAAAAAAAAATACTATAAAATATATTTTTCTACTGATACCTCATGTTCTTCTGTTGACCTTTCCTAACCCTTAAGAAATCATGGAAATTTTAAGATAACAGTACAATGACTGTGGGTTGAGACACAGCTAAATTGGACTGAAGTCAGGTTGGCAAATTGTCATGCTGTTTTTGTATTTATTTCTTTCAACTTTAACACCCACAATTTATTAAGTGAGACTGTGGATAAAAGAGGAAGCTCAGAATCCTGTTTGGACACCGTTTAGGAAGGAAACCAGGTCTTTATGGGGCACCCCCTTCCTCTTAGCCACTGGCCAGGAAAACCATCTTTCTGTTTAAAACCTATTCAATCTGAGAGGTGGGGTGACTTTGGGAAGGAAGGTGACCTCTCCCTTGTAAAGTGGAATGGCTCTGTTTCCCCCATGACTTATTCAACTCATTTCCACCACTGTTTATAAGAACACTTGCGCTGAATGCTTGTAGTGATAGCAATAGTCAGTTAAAATATGGCTCAAATTTCATGCCCTCAAATTTCCTACATTATTTCAAATCTTTGATCATTATAATCTCAAGTGGAGCTTTTGGTTAGTTCAAGTTTTGCTGATGTCCTTTTGGAGTTAACAGGGATGCTTCTTACAAGCCTGAAGTTTAATCAATGCAGAGACTGCTGTGTAATCATAAAAGCATGGCTGCTCTAGAATCTGGAAAGAGAAGGCCTTGATGGGACCCACATCATTTCCAAAATGGTACAGGAGGTGTTTTTCTGGGATGCCTTACATGTTGGGGTCCAGTGGCAGATTAGGATATGGAAGTGATGTGACCTGCTGGCCGAGAGAGGATATCAGAGGAACTTGCTTATTTCGAAAACTTCTCAGCGTTCTGTGCATTGTAAATATCTTTGGATTTTGACCTCAGCTTCAGCTACGCTCATGGATTTAATTTGCATTGCTCCATGGCTGTGAAACACTATCTTATTAAAACCAGTTCCTTTGGTCGTTTCTTAAAAAAATACTTTAATGACCTCTTTATTTTGGGGTAATTTTAGATTTAGAGGAAAGTTGTTAGGATAATCTGGAGTTCCTAGATACCCCTGACCTTGTTTCCCCTAATGCTAACTCTTCGCATTGCCATGGTACATTTACAAAACTAAAAAAAGAAAACATTGTGCATTACTGTTCACTAAACTTTGGTCTTTATTTGGATATTGCCAGTTTTTCCATTAATGTCCTTTTTCTGTTCTGGGATCCAACCCAGGGTACCACATCGTATTTAATCATCTTATCTCCTTCTGTCTTCTGAATTGTGACAGCTTCCGAGTCTTTCCTTTTTCCCATGACCTTGGCAATCTTGAGAAGTACTGGCCAGGAATTTTGTAGAGTATTTATCATTTTTAATAATTGAAAATGTATAACCTCTGGGATTTTTGAAGGAAAGCCCATATAGACCTACTAATAATTTGTACCACTGATTTTCCATTAATAACTCAGTGTCAGCCTGTTGGTTGTTACTTTATCTTCTTATCAGTTATAACAGCATTCTAGAATTTAAAGTTGATGTATGATGGGTTTAATATTTGCTGAATAGCTGCTTCATCTGTGTGTGTATTGTATGGTCTCAACTTTGCCAGTTCAGTTTAAACCCCCTAGAAAGTTGATATTTTATCTATTGTTTATGACAGATTCGAGATGGACAACCAAATTGCTACGTGTTGAAGAATAAAGATTTAGAACAAGCTTTTAAAGGAGTTATTTACTTGGAGATGGACCTCATATATAATCCGGTAAGTCTAGCTGGGCCAGCCATACCTCCCAGGTTCTCTGTACCAAAAGTAAAAGATGACCAGCCTGGCAGTACTCAAATCTCAAATACCTGTAAAATGTTTCACACATATTATAGCTAGGGAGAGAGAACAGGGTTTTCAACCTCAACTATAAAATCAGTGAGGGACAATACAGTTTTCAACTGGTATTAATCCCCTTGAGCCAGTAGAAATGACGGTGTTTAATTCCCAGTACATCTAAATGTCAAGGAAAAAATAAATAAAAAAATAAAAGGGGAAATTATTTTGTTAGCTTTATTTCCGATAATCTTCTCAAAGGCTACAGTTGGTGTCAGACAGAGGTATTTTCAAGCCCCTGACATGTAATTTAGTTGTTACAATAGATGTCCTGCTATCCAACACTACAAAGAGAAGTAGTTACTCATCTGGAAGCTACAGTTAAAGGAGGAATTTTTAAAACCTGTCTTCAACCTTAAGTTAATATAAAATATGTAAATACTCATTTGCCAATCTTTAGCTATGGGCATAAAATCTGTTTTTTATACCATGGATTTATTATGTTTAGTTTTATAACATATTCCTTGCATAAATATACTCATAACATCTATAATAATATCTAGTTTCAGGTTTTTTTTTTTAAAGTGGAGATCTACTTTAAAGATACACAACAATCTGAATATAGAATTTTCCAGACTGTTTTTTTTCTCATAAAATCATTACCTCAGTATCTTTTTAGGGACTGACCTTTATCAAGGCTTTCTAGAGCAACACAAATTTCAAGTCTTCTGGTCCATGCTTGGATTTCAATGATTAAAATACGGAATTATAATAATGGGCAAAACCATCAGAAACAAGATTGGTAGTTAGCAAAAGCTGATTCTCGGTAGGCCTGTGATTTGATTGTTGTGAGCAGAAATTCCTTAGCATGCAGAGAAGTGGCCTACTTAGCTGTGACCATGCATATGCCATGGTATCAGCAGCAGGTTCCAGAAGGGAAAAGGAGAGCACAGGTTAATCCAGTCAGCAGTATAAATGAATGTAGGGTAATGGAGCTTTTACAGTAATTATAAGAATGGCTGCCATTTAGTGGCCACCAACAATGGGCCGGGCTCTGACATTATTGCATTTAATCCTCACAATAAACCTGGTAAATAGGTATCATTAATGCCATTTTATGATGAGCAAATGGAGTTAGAGAACTGATTTACAAATAAGTGAGTGAGTCAGCATACAGATCCAGATCTTTCTGATTCTGCAATGATTCCTATGCTACCCTGCTTCTTGTTTAGTGTATTTAAGAAATTATTCATAAAATCAATGGCAGGGACGTTTTTATATTTTTAGTCTCCAGTCTGGAGGTGGTGGTGTTACTCCCTCGTTTTTCCCATTGAGTTCACTTTCCCTTCAAGGAAATCCTCTGTGCATCTTGTACCACTGATGACCCTTCATTTCCTGTTTCCTTCGAGCAAGCACTTGAATATAGTCTATGCACACAGGTAAAACCTGAGTTTTAGGGAAGAAGGCTTAACCAAGAAGATATGTCAGTTGTGTCATTTTCCAGTTGTCCATCCTATGGAGTGGAGAGGGACAATTTTATTCTTTGAGCTTTTCCTCAGTACGGTGATTGAGACAAGCCACTAAATCTCTCTGAGCCTCAGTTTATTCCCCATAAAATGGGTCTCAACTCATCTACTTACTTTTCCATAGATTTGAAAGGAAGTGAGATTCTCCTTGAAAAGATGTTTTTATAAGCAGGAAACAGATTTTCACAGACAAGATATTACTGGTGAAAATATTGTTCAAAACCTTGATGGGAAGGAAGTTTTATTTCTTAGAAACTGGTTCCAGAGCCTCCTGAACGCAACCTCTCAGTGCTTTAAAATACATCCATTGATTTGCAAAGTGGATACAACACTCTTGGAGTCTCCTGAATCCAGTCTGACCTACCCAAGTGTGCTGGGGAAATGAGATCCCCAGGAACACACGCAGAGCTCAGGGGTGTCCTCCATGTGTCCCCCATCACTCGGCTCCTGGACAAAGGCCCTTGGCCCTAGGGTCAGAAGATCCTGGTTTCCACATTCTTCCCAGTCATTAACAAGGAAAAGAGAAGAACGAAGTCCATTTAAATGTTGCCCCTCCCCCCCTTTAAACAATGATGTCTTTCTAGGTCAAAGCAAGTATTAGGACCTTTACTCCCAGAGAAAAGCGCTTTGTTGAAGATACCCGCAAGCTGTCCAAGAAGGTAGGTGGGTGCAGTACACGGGCTGTGCGGTACACTCAGCACTGGAAGTGCTTAATTGTCCTTACTTAGCATCTCCCCACCTCCCTTCTCCCCTCCCTTCCTTCCCCTCCCCTCCCCTCCCTCCTTCCTCCCATCTTCCTTCCTTTCTTCCTCCCACCACCCTTCTCCTCCCCTGCCGCCTCCTCTCCCCTATCCCTTTCTCTCTCTCTCTGTCTCTCCCCTTCCCCCTCCCTCCCTCCCTCCCCCTCCCTCCTCCTTCCTCCCCCTCCCTCCCCTCCCTCCCCCTCCTCCCCCTCCCTCCCCCTCCCTCCCTCTGCTCCCTCCTCCTTCCTCCCCCTCCCTCCCCCTCCTCCCCCTTCCTCCCCCTTCCTCCCCCTCCCTCCCCCTCCCTCCCCACCCCCTCTGCCCCTTCTCCCAGCTTCTCCCCATCTCCACTCCTCCAAGGACCTCAGTCAGCAGGATAAGAAGAAAAAGACTGAAAACATAGATGTTGGATGAAGTAGAAGGTGTCAGCCCTCCATTCATCTCCTGAGCCATTCTGTCAAGGAACATTCCTAGTGTCAGCCTCTGTAGATTCTCTGACTTGGCTTGCCCTGCTAGCCTCAATCAGTTAAGGCCCTTTTTGCCTCTGTCCCAACAAGGTCGCAGGGAGGTGCTATGCCCAGGGAGGCCTTAACTTCCTCAGCCCAGTGGGTCTTAGGAGCATCTAGCCTCAAGGTCCCCCATGCTGCTCCTACCACTTTTGTATTATCCAAATATTTGGAGTGTGTTGGCATTTTACCTCATTCTGAGTTAACTGTCGCCCTCTGCCTGTTTCCCTTAATTCCTCACTCATCAGTTTAACAAAAAGGGATGATCTGGGCCCAGTAGGGGAAGTTTTGCATTTTTTTTTTAACATGACCTTTATGTTTCTTTTCAGAGTCCCTCCCTGTCTTATTCAGAAGCAGTCCAGGATTTCACTCTGTACCTATTGTCCCTCTTCAGTTGTGTAACAAAGAACAAAGTGTCCCCTTTTTACAGTGTTTATTACTTCCACAACTTCCTGTGGGGTGAGCAGCTGTGGATGACACAAAGCAGTTAAATATAAATGCATCTCCTCATCCTCTTGTTTCCCATGAACTTCTGGGCACACTTGGGAAAGGCCTGGAATGTCTTCTAAAGGGAGCATCCCCATGTTTTGTTTTGGTCTGCCATAACATTGAGTGTAATATTTATTTGGTGTCATCTGAGTAAACGTCTTTTATTATTATTATTACTGCCTTGTGCCCTATTTATTTGAAAGTTAAAACCTGAGTTGAAGTAGGTGGGGTAGCTGCTTTGCAAATGAGTTGAAATGAATCTGCCTACAACTGGGAAAAAAAGACGTTTCCTTTGCCAAGCAGGACCTCCGCATGGGGTGGCTTTGGGCTCTGGAGCTCCAGGGCATTTGGGGTCTGTTAGGATATTCCCTATGTGCCTTTCACCACGGTGTGTCTGCAGATTTTTACACAGTTGAATGCAGGTACTTGAGATCACTTACTAAGTGGCAGGCACTTTTCTTTGAAAGGCCCTCAATTTTCTTCACTGTCTACAAGGTGAATACTAAGATCAACCCCATCGTATAAGACAAGAGAGGTTAGGAAACTGGTTGGAGGTTGCACAGCTAGGAGGTGGGAGAGCTGGGTTCTCCTCCCACAATTAGACTTTCCTGTAGACTTTGTCTTCTGGACTACATGAGCTAGAATACTTGGACATCTAGTTTCTACAAAAATCCATGCATTTCCTTCTGAAGTAAACAATATAGACTCTTTCTCTTTTTCTTACACACACACACACACAGACACACACTCACACAGACACACAATCACACACACACTCACACACACCAAATGCCCTGCTGCTATAGCTTTTCCCAGCTCAGTTTTGTCCTGAATATTATTGAAACAGGCTATTCTCCATCAAAAGAGCTACAAAGTACATGTGTTTTTTTCCTTCCATGGATGATGGTGTTTTAAAAAGAATTTTAGAAGAAGCATTAGGACTTCTCCTTTCTATTATTTTTTTTTAATTGGCAGCTATACAAAATATAATTTAAATGACTGAACTGCCTGATCTAAAGGGACTATTTGGAGTATTTAAGTCCAGTTCCTTGTTTTCCATTTTTTTTTATTAGATTTTATCAAGGGATGTAGACCGTGTGAAAAGAATCACCATGGCAATGTGGAGTACAATACAGTTCCTTAAAAGCTGCTTCCAGTGGGAATCCACGTTGAGAAGTGCTGTTGCATTCGTGGTAAGCCTCGATTTTATGTTCAAATTATTTGCTTCTGAGTCCCAAATCCAAATGCAGATGAGTTTTATTTTACTGACACGAAGCAGAGTAATACACATTCAACATAGCTGAAGTTCACACCTGTAGGGAGACTTTAAAATATAAATGGGAGATGAACCATGAGAGACGATGGACTCTGCAAAACAAACTGAGGGTTCTAGAGGGGAGGAGGGTGGGGGGGGTGGGCTAGCCTGGTGATGGGTATTAAAGAGGGCACGTTCTGCGTGGAGCACTGGGTGTTATGCACAAACAACGAATCATGGAACACTACATCAAGAACTAATGATGTAATGTATGGTGATTAACATAACAAAATTAAAAAAACACTTCTATTTAACTGAAAAAAATATAAATGGTATCCATTCATCTTTCTTAAATATATTACAGTATAGATGAATATATAGATGTCTAAGACTGTACTTACATCAGATTTTCCCTTGGAAATCCCTTAAATTACCCAAATCTTACTCATATACTATTGCTCCGTAAGTTTAAGAGACCTAAGTTCTGTATTTTTGTAAATTTTTTTTTTCACTCAAAAATGTGTCTTTATACACGGTGGTTATTATTATATTAACTCTGTCTGTATAGTCCCTCCATTTTGTATATTTCTCTCCCTCTGTCCCAGTGAATGCCAGGACTTTTTGAGAAAATGATGGTTGAAAACTCACATGATGAAATTGCTCTAATTTATGTTTTAAGTAAATCTTCACAAACTTTGATATAAAAACATTGATTCATATCAAACCACTTGAGTCACATGACAAGGTGACCCAACACCACGTAAGAGAGTGACTAATGTACATGAGATGCACTCTTCCTTCTCTCTGATAATGCTGGCCCATCCTTAGGAGCGAAATAAAATCACACAATCTCAGAAGAGCCACAAGAGATCTCGAGTCACCTAAGGTAACCACTGAGGGTCCAGGAGTCGTAGGGACTTGAAAGTTGGTACCATGCCCTCACCTTATGGCTCTGGGCACCCTCCGCCATTTGTAAAAGGACTTGTTCCTAAAGAGATTGGTAGAAACCAAATCTCTCAACTGCTAATCTTGCCCCCCCCCTTTTTTTTTAATCATGCTATTAATCTTTGTACTGGGCAAAGATCACAATAAGGCCTAATAGAATGTGTGAGTGGTTCTGAGTCATGATCTTCGGTAAATCATGAATCTTCTGTCTCTGTTTTTTTGTTTTTGTTTCTGTTTTTGTGTTTTAATTGTCAGTGCTCTCTCTTACCTCACAGGCACATCCTCATTAATTTTTTTTTTTAATCAGCCTAAGATGTCAGTGGGTTCACGGTCACTCCCATCCTTACTCCTTATTACACAAACAAGTCTGTCAGCTCCACAAGAGGCTTTTTCTCTGCCATGGAGAACATTCTGTTCAGTTTCATTAATTTTCGATTTTCATCGCTTCAAGATGTAGAGGGCCTATGATGGCTGTGACCTGGACTTTTAATATACTTTTTCTTTGGTCTGAAATTGCTAAAAACAATTGGCCTTAATAAGAACACTAGTAAGAATGCTAGTAATCCATATCTGTCTTGTCTTGGCATTTATTCATCTGCTTCCCTTTCTTACAACATTCTCCTCTGCTGGTGAGGGGGCCTCATGTGTTGGCTTCCTCTTCAGCCTCCCCACCTCCACTTCCCACCTGAATTCTCTTCAGAAACTTTCCACGGAATGTTCTCTTGTGATTCTGGGCAAAAGAGGAAAGTCAACACAATTGGTAGCTTTTTTCAGTCAGCACCCCAGCCAGCCCCTGTGAGGAGAAGAGGATTTCCTCTTTCTTGAGCTTAATTTCTGGCACCGTGATTTTTAGAAAAACAGAGCTCCATTGCACTGGCTTATGTAGGAGAATGACAGAAATGATTAATGGGCTGCCGGCCTGATCTGAAGAAAGATTAGAACAAATGAATAGAAATAGGTTGTCTACTAAAGGGGGCTTCTGAACGGGAAGGGAGCTTTGGCAGTGGGTCCTTGCAGGCGTCCATCCTGGGGGCACCATGCCAGGAAATGCCCTCCCAGGCTAGCGGACGCAGGCGGCCACTTCATCCTTTCAAATCACTGTGGCCCCCCAAATGGAAGATAAAGATGGTGCTCTCCTTGCTGGTTGTCCACAGTGTGATTTTTGCAAGGGTTTGTGAGCCTGGGGGAGTCTCCACTGCGTGGAGGACATTTCCTACTGGACATCACTGAAAAAAGTGCAGTCAATTAGGAATGATACATGCATGAATTCTTTCTGTGAAGGTACTAGAATGAGGAGTGCTCCCTTAAAGGCATTTAGTTTTCAGTTTTAATTTGAAATGCTGTGTTCAAATGTTTATCTCATGTTTACTTTGACCAGCCTTGGCAGATCTCAGAGATATAAGAGATAGAGAGAGGTGTTCTCCCCTCCCTAAGCCAATGAAGTGTCATCTTATTAGAGAGTGTTTTTGTGACTACTATCATCATGGTCATTCCAAAACTCTTTCTGTTCCTAAAGCAAAAGCATATAAAGAAAAGGTACTTTCAGGATAAAATAAAAATACGTATATTAGTCTCCCTTATTATGTTTTAAGATTATGGGTATCCAAGACTTCATTTTTGGGGAGAACATTTTGCTTTTATGCCTCTTGCCTACATACTTATGATGTTAGCCTCCTGTTGAATGTACGGATGGGTAATTTCACACTTTGGGGCCACCACTGGCTGTGGTACTATGTCCCTGACTCTGTGGGACCCCATTAAGGGTTGTCTTTCTGCAAACCATTGGATCCTCAGGTGACCTGGGCCAGAGAAAGGAAGAGCTCCTGTGATGCCGAAGGCCTGCTTCTTCTCTTCCTTGCTCCGCTGTGGAGAACGCCGCGTTTGTCACTCGTATGCCCTGATTCTTTCCTGGCATCTACCAAGGACAGGATGCTGTTACTGGTCCTTATTCATTGGTGTGACAATTTGTTCATGCTTCATTCACTTACCTTGGCGTTATAGGCAGAAGAGTTTTGTGGTGGTCTGAAGCAAGGTCTCAGGTCAAGGTTTTACTAAATAGTAGGACTGCATTTGAAGGCCTTTCTATATTCGAAAGTAGGATGAGTGGTATCTGAGGGTTCATTGCACAGGTGGGTAAAGAACCATTTTTGGTGGGCCAGTTCCCAGTGGGGCTTTGCCTTCCCCTCAGGGTCCAGGAAGTGACTCTAGCACTGCAAGCTAAGGGCAAAACTATAGGAATTTTTTTTCTTATGTTTTTTCAGATAACACAAAATAGCCGATTAACATCATGTCAGTGTCTCTGTTTTCAGAGGAGACAAAGCATGAACATTGTCGGATCGTGTTCGGTATATTCTGGCTGTTCAATTTAAGACTTTATGAAAGCAAAGCATATGTTTCTAAGGATTCCTATGGGTGTGTATATGAATATATCATAGCTTGTTGAAAGCAGGGTTCAAGACAAGTGGCCTATAAAGATAGAAGTCCACATGGTGTCTGGTCAGAAGTGGGTGGACAAACATGGGAGGATTTATCTTATTAGACTGTCCAGGCGTAAACCCTTCCACCCTGGGATTAATCCCCTCTCTACTTACCCGGGTGGCTGTATTCCTAACACTTGGAGAGGAAAGTTGTCTTTAATCCACCGACACATGCTATGTGAATGTTGCCCACAACATTGAATTCATTGTTGTAAGAAATTAAATTTGGATTTTTTTCGGAGTGGTCAAGCCCTTCCAAATCATGCGTCTACAGGCTCGATTTCTGTTTTGTTAGCATGACTATGGAAGATCTTGCTCATTTTGTCTCTTAGGTCTCTTTCCTCCAGGTTTTCTAGATATTTTACTCTGTTGCATTTTCTGAGCTTGACTTGTTATAAATTAATACGTATATATTTTGTTTTTTCTGCTCAAAGAGTCCTATTCTCAACTTTTCCAAGGGAAAACAAATTAATAGGAGATGTCAGTTTATTGACAGAGGCAAAGGGTAACTAAAAATCATGCCTAGAAGAAGCACATCTGGGTATTTCCCTGTGAATGGATTTGTAATTACACATGGTGTTTCATAGACCTGCACATGGTCATTCTCAGACAAGACTTTCACCTCTAGGGGTCTTTATTTTATTTATTTATTTATTTATTTTTTAAGATTTTATTTATTCATTCATGAGAGACAGAGGGAGAGAGAGAGAGAGAGAAGCAGAGGGAGAAGCAGGCTCCCAAGGAGCAGGGAGCCTGATGCGGGACTCGATCCCAGGACCCTGGGAGCATGATCTGAGCCGAAGGCAGACGCTTAACCATCTGAGCCACCCAGGCGCCCTCTAGGGGTCTTTAATAGCTCACGTTTCAGTGCTTACTTTGTGTTGGGCGCTGTCCGAAGCATCTTGCAAATGTTACCTCATCTAATTCTCACCAATACCTGCTGATATAGATACTGGTTATTACCTTCTTTGTACAGATGACAAAAATGAACCCATAGAGGTTAAATAGAGTGTCAGAACTCATATGCTTTTAAGAAGCACAGCTGAGATATTAACCCAGACCATAAGGCTTTAGAGTCCATGTGTTTAACCATTGAGCTGTACTACCTCTCACTGATGTTCAGAATTGCAGTGATTGTGGTCCTGGTATTTAAATAGATGATAATGACTCTAGGGACAATGACATCAGTCATTTCAGATATGTATTTAGATGTAATGAATGGGAGTTAAGCCTTTTCCAAGATGCTTGGGGGGGGGGACCCTCATCATTTGGGTGGGAATAATTCTTAGTTGTGATCATTATATTCAGAAGAAATGGAATCAGAACTAAAGAAGCATAAGGTGGAAATGTCTGGACCATTTCTGGGGAACAGCCCAGACCCTGGGAATCACATGCACATGACATCCTTGGAATCTAGCTTGGTGGTCTGGAAAATCTCAGTGGCTGGTTCCAGGCTGAGCCCCAAATTGGAGACTGAGTTATTTTTACCCACTGTGCAAGGGAAGCTCTTAGATGATGGAGAAGGGCTTTCAAAGGGAGCATGAATGCTGAAAACAAGTACATGAAAGAGTCATGGATGGAATCTACAGTTTTGCCAGATTCTTTATGAGAATTCCAGGTTGTTCAAAATAAGGGATAAGAGTAGAGACGAGCACATTTATCTATCTACATTAATGCATTCCTTCAAACAGCTATCAGAGAGATAGACCCATATTTCTACTGTGTGTGTGTGTGGGGGGGTACTCTATAGTCTCTCCCCATGTTTCCAGACAAATACATTATTTAATGATAGTTACAGTGAATTGAAATTGTTCTCAAAAGATAATTCTGCATTGTGATGTTTATATTGTGGAAACAGTCATCTATGGGGAATTTTTGTTTGTTTTATTTTTCTATTGGGTACATGTATTTTACAAACCCCAATACTGTCTATGAAAAGACCTAATGTTACATTGTGGCATAAGTGAATTATTTTTTTTATATGACAAAAAAGCATTTACTTGACAGATGGCATCATCAGAAGATTATTTTAAATAACAGAGGAGACGCTGTAAAAAAGGATTGCATTTTTTTTTTCAATTTTCCACGAGTTTTTCAGGCACACACCTATTGCTTCAAGGGAGGCAAGTCTGTGGGGCATTGATGGATTCCTTATTTTATTAAATTTTTACTTGGACGTTTGATGTTAAAAAGTAATCTAAATCTACCATATATCAGTGGGTATCTTCATAAAGCTATGATTTTAACATCTGTGACTTTTTTCCTCAATTTTTTGAGTGTCAAAAAATGAAGAATTTCTTCTTCAGAGTCGACAGGGCCTGCGATATGATACATAATTTAAAGCATCAATCAACCCCTCCTTCTCCAATAAGATTAAAAATACAGTTCCCCACTTTCTTAGTGAAATCCCGTATTTCGTATACATGGAATTGTTAGCTTTTAGAGATCCTGGAATGTTGAGAAATGTGAAATGATTTCACCTCGAACTTATAAACAACAGCAGCAGTAACAGAATGGGCCCTTCCAACCCACATGCCACGTGCGTACATAAACACAAACAGAGAGAGAGAGAGAGAGAGACTAAGAGAGACTAAGAGGCAAAGGTATTTGGAAAATACAAAGTTTCTCCATGAAACATTGTATGAAACTGTTAGCATTTCATATGCAATCTTGAGGATTGCTTCTGTCCATGATCCATTCTGTGGTCTAAAGAATGTTCAGGTTGAAAGTACTTTGCTACAAATGACTACTATAATGGGAATTTTGTTTTTAAATCAGACTATTAAAATAGTGCTGGTCCATGTCTTCTTGATGCTTTTGATATTTATGTGTTACCTGTGTCTAAAAGATTTACTTCTTCTTTAAGTTCTATCATCAATTTATTCACAACTAGATGCACCTGCGTTTGATTAAACATTTGGTGGCTGTTTCCATATCCACCAGAAGTCAGTTGTATGTGCAAAACAGACCTCACTGCCTGCTCAGTAGGTGTTTGCGCAGTTGGAGCTCAAGATTAACAGTATTTCTCTAAAGCTGAAAAAAAAATCCAGTTCCAATAACCATTTTGTCTGGAGGAGAAGATATTTTTTGACATTTTAAATGCATCCATATATACTTGTGTGTGAAATGTATAAATATATCGTGTAAAATGCTTGAAATATTTGACAATTTATTGTTTTATTTAACATTTATAAGATGATTTCCCAAATCTTCCTTTCACAGAGGACTACATAATATACCTTCAAAAATATTATAAAGGGTTTTTTCAGCATTTTTTTCATCAGAACAATCCACCATCACACATTGTGATTATAATTTTTACAACATAATTGCACCTTCTATTGACAACTTCTCAGGCATTAACTAATTATGCCATTTAATAAAATTACAGTAATTGCATTAAAAGATTATCTGTTGAAAATTTAAAGGACACTCTTAACTATTCTAGCATATTTTCATGTTTATATTTTTTAACTTTATAATTGAATTGCACTTTTAGACAGAATCATAGCTACGCTGACTGAAATCAGTTGGTATTTTGGAGCATCCCAATTTTGACTAGTAAGCATTAGATCTTCTCCTTCTTCTTCTTCTTCTTTTTGATCTTTTTTTTTTTTAATTCGTAGAAGAGCATACATTGCCATTCTTCACATGGCTCCATTAGATAATGAATGGTTAACTCTCACTTTTGTATGACAGGTGCCAGTTCTATATGGGAATGCTTTTGTCTCTATCTACTGCCTCCTCTATGGCTTTCTGGTGGGATACACTGACACACACACACACGTTTTCTGCCTTCTGTGAGTTTCCTGGTTGGGAGCCATTGTCTTTTTCAGATTCTCAGTGAATTCAGCCTAGTTCTCTCTACTGTCCAGAGATACCCTACTGTTAATTTGAACTTGGTCTTGAGTGTAGCGTCTTCAATCTTAGAGAAAGAAGAGATCTGGAGATCATGTCACTCCTTGACCCAGCCAATGCCCTCTTCAAGCTTGCCCCATTCATTCCCTCCCTCGCTTTCTACAACCATTGTTTGTCCAGTCTCAAGCACTGCTAGATACTGAGGCACAAAGATGAAACTGTTGTGCTCAGTCTGCACCAGTCCCTTATCCGCCTCCCCTCTCTCCCCATCTCCCTTCATTCCTCTCTCCCTTCCTCCTTCTCATCCATCTACCCCTCCTCCCAGCTTCTCCCCAGCCCCCCTCCCCATTTCTCTTGCTTCCTCCCCTCCTACCCCACTTCTCACCACTGCTCTCCTCTTACAGTTGAAACCAAAGTGGTGCCATTTAATGATTGACACACACCATAAGAAAATTTAAATTTATCCTTTGGAGATCAACTTAGATAATATGCAAGGGAATATTTTAAAAATGTGAAGTGGGCTACTAATGTGGGTAGGGATTATTATCTGATATCACTATTGGTAGGTATGGTGGTATTCTAACTCAGAGAGAGGCTTCACTAAAGCAGGTGCACCCACATACATGTGCATAGTTGCTGCTTCATCACAGAGCATGTTATGTGAAGATTTATGAAAGACCTGTTCCAGGATAGGGTAGAAATGCAAATCATTGTATTACATGTCATATCATTAGTGTTCAAGAGTCAACTATTTCTAGGGCTGATTCATATGCATAGAACCACCAAATGCCAAAGCATGCAGTTCTGTCTTTAAAGCTCTAAGAATACTCTTCATATTCGACCTAATAAATTAATTCTTCACATCAAAAATGGAGGAATTTTATTTCTGTGACCTAATAATTTAGGTTAATGTGAAACAGTAAAGACTTATTCAGTGTATCATAGCCATATGTTGGAAGGATTTTTTTAGGACTGTGTGAGCTACACAATGGCAAAGGCCCCATCTTATACCTCTGCGTATAGCCTTATGGCTTATGTTTGGGTACACAGCAGGCTTCTAATCAATGCTTCTTGGAAGAGTGCTAGAACCAATACAAACCATCTGCTATCAGATACTGCTTTCTTTTTATTCTAACTCCTCCTCTGACCGTGACAGCCTGTGGCCACATCAGAAGGTAAAATCCATAGACAGTCTAACAGTTTCATCATAATCTTGTCTAATGTGCATTTTTCTAGCTTTCCCTCGATGCCACACGTCCAGGGGGTGGTGCTAATCTACAGCAAAAGGACTAAAAGGTAGCCAGCAGTTAGAGTACCAGGGGAAGAGGAAGGGAGCTGGCAAATCTCTAACCCAGATCAACAGCCCCTGAATGAGGGGGGGTTTATTTTTGATTCTCATAGAGATGAGTGCTTCCCCCCACCCCATCTGTTTCTGTATGTGACACCTGGATGCTCATTTTGTATGATGCAAAAGTGAAAAAATCTAGAACTAAAAGAGAAGGAGAGGGAGAAAAATCACCGGTGTGTGTGTGAAAACAGTTATAACCAGTTTCTTGCTTTGGTCCAGACCTGTTGAAGAGCCCTGCTCAGCACTTGTATTTCTGGCTAATTTGATACTTTTTTTTTTTTTTTTTTTGTGGCCCAAGCTTTATTTGTTTCTAAGCTGTCATTTTTATTAGTCTCTCTGGCTGATCTTTGGGGCTCCCCATCAGGTGGCGTGTGCTCTCCGTTGTCTGGCTGGGCTTGGCAAGCTGATGGCCCTTTTATTGCCATGTGCAGTGCGGGCATGCTTGCCTTAGCCTGTAGCCTGTAATTAGACCCACTACAGGCGACAGTTACAGGAGAGGCTGGTAATCATTCTAGCTGCCTGATCTGATGTTTATGGAGAGAAACCTTCTTTGTGGTCTGGTGAGGGTTTACTATGCTGTATTGTACTTTTTGCCATTTGATTTATGACTTAGGAAGGTGTGTTTTGCTACCTCTCCTCTTCTCTCCATGTTGTGTCATTGACTTTTTAAATAACAGCTAATTTGGCGGGGGGGTGGGGGGGAATGTTCAGTGGCCTCATATTCCAGTTCTCACTTTGATTAAAAAAGACTCAAAGACAATTAAAATCCGATTCAGTAGGTCCTCATCTAAAGCCATGTTTCTGTATAGTGTTTGCTGACTTTTAATCTCACTGGGATTTTCTTATAGCCCAAATCCATACATACCCAATATATATATAGCCCAAATCCATACGTACCCAATATATATATAGCCCAAATCCATACGTAACCAATATATATATAGCCCAAATCCATATATATATATAGGTCCTTTAAAATGACTTTTCTATTTCTGAGCAAGCTTTTTAAAATTTTTGTTTCAAGTCATTGCCAAATATGCTCATTTTGTCAAGAAAAAAAAGGCAGTTCTTAGCTCACTTGGTGTTGAAAATAAGACCCTCATGCCTACTGTTTTAAGTCTGGAAAAGCATGGAGCTATAGAATGTTAAATCAGAGGGTCCTTCACATTCAGTAAAGTGATTTTCCTAGGGCCTTGTGGCTTGTTAGAGGATGCTGCTCAGCCCGTATACACTTGTCTAGTATGTGATGTTTGTGGTCATGAACTTTGCAATTATGGTTTTAGTTCATGAGTATGAACTACGTCTACACGGTAGCCATGAATTTTGTTCTTAAAAATTAAAAAGAAAAAAACCATTTTCCCTAAAGTCTTATGTTTGAACATTATTGTATGTGTCTGCAGACCTGCTACTCAGAAGGGTATTGTGGCCCGGAGGAGCAAAAGTCTGTATAGTTACTCCATATGCATCTTACAGGTGATGGATCCTTCTTTTTTTTTTTTTTTAAGCTTTATTTATCCACTTTAGAGAGAGAGTGTGTGTATGTTGGGGGGGGGTGGTATAGGGAGAGAGAATCCCAAGCTGACTCACCCCACCAGCGCAGGGCCCGACAAGGGGCGGCTGGGCGGATTCCAAGACCCTGAGATCATGACCTGAGCCAATATCAAGAGTTGGTCTCTTAACCGACTGAGCCAGCCAGGCAGGCGCCCCAGCTGATGGATCTTTCTAATCCAGACTTTATGGTGACAGTGATGAAGACATGAATATGATGATGATGGTGATGATGATCTGTGCTTTTGTGTTTAAGCTTTGACCTCTGCTCTTAAAACCTGTTCTTTATTGGGTACAGTAACACTTAGTAAAATACTATCTAACACTTGTCTTTTGTTTAAAGAATAACAAAACCCTAAGTACAAATTTGCTCCTACTTTTCTTCTCTGGTATATTTCTTCTCGGCTATAAGCCAGGTATATGCAATTATAAACTTTTTTGTAAACTGTTCTGTAGCAAAAACTGCTCTCCTTGGAAATCACTGAAGTCCTCACCACTTTGGTGAGGAAATTACTATAGGCTAACTTTCCATCAGAATTTTACTTTGCAAAATTAGAAATGCCACGTGTGCTTTGCTGTTAAAAAATTGGCTGCCTGTGGCCACAGTCCCCTACACCTCTTTCAGTAAATCTAATTTTGCATTTCGTTGGTGATTTTTACATGTTTAATAATGTATATATTTTCAATAGATAAATAATTGATATCCTAGAAGTTTAGTGCACACACATAGGCACACACAGACACACAATAAGAGAGAGAGAGAGGAGGAAGACGAGAAGGAAAAGAGGAAAAGAAAGAATGGCAAATAGACTGACCATTGCTTGAGTTTACTTAAAGATAGTCCTGCAGGTGGCGATAGAAACTCATAAATGATAAAAGTCCAAGGTAAATTTCTGTGGATTGCTTCTTGGGGATTTTAATTTCAGCAATTTATTTTTAATTTAATACCGTCATCTACAAGCAGAAATCATTATATTAGTTTAAAAAAACCTCAAGTTTTGGTGTTGTGTAATCTCTTTTTATGGTAATTTACTCAGATATTCTATGGCATGTTCATCTTTATGCACAAGGGATGAGATCTGGATTATTGTGAAGTTGGTACAAATTTCATAGGACAACCATTTTAAGCCTTTTTTTTCCTTTTATTTTTAATTTTCTTAATTAAAATTGTATGCCTATGCCATTGGTCAGGGTTTTAAAATCTTTTGCTATTGTACTAAATTACTTAGGCATAGTGCTCTGTGTGTGTGTGTGTGTGTGTGTGTGTGTGTGTGTGTGTATGTGCATGTGTATGTGTGTGTCTACACAGATACACCTTCTCATTAGAGTATTAAATATAGTTGGTTCAGAAGGGCATTTCCTTCCTTAGCTAATTGTTCATGGTTAGTTTTAATCTGAGTGGGATCACGAATTCCTTGAAAGCGGTTTTACCAGGGATTAAAAACATAACATAAGCAATTTCTTTTAAAACATTAGAAGATGCACAGTAGATATGGTAACATTTTTTCCAGTTACTTTCATTATTTCATTTCAGATTTTTGGCACTGTTGAAGCAAAGTTAAAACATTCAGTAGATCTTTCTTTATTGCTAGTTAAGGTTCAAAAGTTCTTACGTTGCTTTTTGTGGGTATATATTTTCATCTGCCATTTTTTTTCTTAAGTTTGCGTTTGAAAATGCTAACTCTAAAGTGATTTGCTGAAACATAAAGCTAATATGCAGCTCTTCTCTTTTCTTGTAGTCTTGTTTGAAAAACCTTGGCAGTACACATTTTCAAGGGGGAACTGCCTTGATTCTAAGAAAATGTAATTATTTTGCTTTAAATGCTATAGGCTTAGATGCTGAATGTCGTCAATAAACAGCTGTGATAGTCTTGAGCAAATTATGTGAATTTCGGCCTTTGTCTCTCTCTTGAACATTTCACCAAGTCTTGTGATAAAGTTCAAAACCAATAAGGTCTTGTACACTATAAGTTTGGATACAGAATTTCTTATAATGGGAGAGGGAGGAAAAGAAAAAGGAACAGAAAAGAATCCTAGCCTTCTTATATTCTATTTCAATTGCTATTCCAATTACTCATGAGGGAGAAAAGTGGAAAGTAAGTCAGACTCTCAGAAAACCTATTTTGCTGTCTTCGTATAAAGAATATTCAGTTCTCTGTTAGCAGCTGACCAAAATCTAATCCATTAAAAAATATATCGTGGTAAGCAGTTCTTGAAAATGTTTATAATAAATGGTAAAAGCCAAGCTTCCACTGTGAGATTAGCAGTTGGAACAGGATGTGATTTGTTGGATGTCATCAGGAAATAGGTTATTGCCTGACCAGTGTGCCTTGCCACATGACCTGCAGGACAGATGAAGCTTTAAAAGCTTGGAGTGCACGGAGTTTATTTGATTCCCCCCCCCCACTTTGCTTTCTTTTGCATATTACAGTACTGTTTATCACACCTGGCATTTTTCTCAGTAAGTCGATTATGAAGTTCATTTTATAGATGGGAAACATCAAATGTTTTGGAGTTTGTCCCCCTCTCTGCAGCCCATGCTCACCTGAGGACCCATCCATATTAATGCAACTGCTGTAGTCTCCCTTTCTCTGAAGTTTTGATTCCCATGGTTTTAGTTACCCGGTGTCAACCTTGGTCTAGGATCAGATGATCCTCTGTCTGATATATGTCAGAAGGTCACTCGTAGCCTAGCACTCTGGGCCAGTGCCTACGTCATTCACATCACCACATAGGTATTTTAACATCTCTCATCATCACAAGAAGAAGGATGAGTATGTACAAAAGATATTTTGAGAGAGGCCACATTCACATAACTTCTGTTATAGCATGTTATGATTGTTCTGTCTCGTTACTTGTTATTAAATCTCTGTTGTTAATCTCTTACTCTGCCTATTTTACAAATTAAATTTTATCATGGGTGTGTATGCATGGGAAAAACATAGCATCTACAGGGCTCGGTACTCTGTGGGTTCAGGCAGCCACTGGGGGTCTTGGAAGGTATCCCCCACAGATAACGGGGGAACTACTGTAATTCACTTTTACAGAACAGACTCTGTAGCTTTAAAAAATAATAAGAGAATTGTGAGAGACTATTTTCCAGAAGTCTAGACTCCCCTCCCCCTTCCCCCATCTTAAAGATACAGGAAATACGTAGAGGATTAAGGTGATTTTTCCTGCTTTTGCTTGATTGCAGTCCGGTCTCAGACCTAGTGGACAGTAGTGCTCATGAATAATGCCTTCTATGGGGATGATACCTATAGTAACACACGGAGTGACTAAGAGATCAAATATGCTGGCTAAAAAGCCTTAGGGAAGCATTATGTGTCTGAGGTCTGATCTATTGTCTGGGAGGTCGGAGAGTGTTAATGCACTCCACAAAGATTACACTCCCCCTCTAATTGCTCCGACACTTCCTTAAAGGATTTAAACAGTCAGGAAAGGTGATGCTCCTTGTCAGTTTTTGTCTTCTGCCTGCAGTTGAAGTTTATCTGTCTTTCCACTGAGACCACTAGATCAAGTAACCTAGCCATTGTCAAAGGCATAAACTCTGAATTAAGAGTGAAAGCAATGAGAGATGTTATTTACAGCTCCATTATTACTTGCTCTTTAAATGCTTTGCATTCCATTTCTGGTGTTTACATTGTGAAAATGACAGCATATCTGTGTTCAAAACAGGGGCTGAAAAGAATCTAAATCTTCACGTTGATTTTTGATCAGGTTTGTTTCCATAATCTTTTCTCAATGCCGTAAGGCCCAGTGTGGCATCTTGCATTTGGGTTATTTCAGTTAAAGACTTGGAGGATAGTGAACTTTAGCATTTCCTCTGCGGCCCCCAGCCCCCAACACACACACACACACACACACACACACACACACACACACACACACACACACACCATTCTGAAATGTTTATCCTGAATTAGGCATTTACAAGATTGACCCACCCGAAGGACTGGTGACTTTGTCCAGACCATCACTGTAAATTTCAAACGTTGTGCAAACACATTTTTAAAAAGCTCTCTTCTGCGTTAGAGAATGCTTCCTCCATCCTGTGTGTCCAGGAGCTGACATGGTAAATTTTATCAGACTCTGTCTCTTATGTTGCTTTGATTATAACTCCGTATTTTTCAAAATGACACTGAAAAGCTTAGAGCAAGGTTTTGCCAGTTCTTCCATGACAGTAGTTTAGAAAATATTGGGGATCTGTATGTTTGAGCAAGCATATTGAATCCTTAAATTCATGGTGTGCATTGCTGTAGGAGTGGGGAAGGCATGCTTGCATTTTGCCCTGAGCATTTTCTACCCGCTATGCACAGTTGCATCACTGAGAGGTAAGAATTCCTCTTAGATCAGTTCAAATCACTAATATATGTGGCTTAGAGCCTACAATATAATATTTATATAGCTTCCGAAAGAGACGTGGGAGGATTCCCTGTAATTCAAGATGGTAGTCTGAATGATGGGTGTAGAGGGATTTTTTTTTTTTTTTAAGAAAGCCTTGTTTGTCCCATGGGATTTTCACACTTTTCGGCTGACGGCACTGTATTTTACTCATACTGTATAAAGCTGTCAGTGTATTCGTTATATGTGTCTCCTGAAGACTCTGAGCAGATGACAAGAACAATTGCTAGCAGGGAAAAAAGACATTTGAATCAGCATCTTCAGAGCAGAATTTCTCTAGTGTCTCCTGTTCCTGCTCCTACGTGGACTGTCCCTTGCACTTTTTCTTATTGCATGCTCTCTCACACTGTTGGTAGATTACACTGAATGTTTCATCTGTATATAAAAATTAAAAATTCAAACAAAAATCTGGCCCACATGAAGAACAGGCCCTTTGGGCATATGGTTCATTATGCATATTCGTTTAATTACTAAAACACTTGGGATGGCTTTCCTGCCCTTACTTTCAACTTGCAAAGTTGGATCTCTTCTGTTGCACAGAAAATGTAGCACAGAATTCTGTAGGAGAAAAAAAGAAAAGGAAAAAAAATAGAGCCTTTGAAGAAATTACTGGAATTCACCAAAAGGAAGTATGATTCTCAGGATGAAGCCAAAGGAAATAAAGATTTCTCTCTCTCTCTCTCTGGTCTCTTTCTTCCTCCCATTTCTACCATTGCTCCTGAAGGCTGGTTTTACTATGGTTAGTTTATATGAATGCAAGCAGTGCAGGAACGCGAGACTAAGGATTCAGGTTTCAAGTACATCCCCTCTGAGGGAGTCAAGTCTCTCGATGAAGCTGGCTAAGTTTTATTGGTTAGAAGGGAACTACTCTGAAAGTGTGACTTTAATTGATTTTTCAGGGCAAACAGGTGGTGATGGTTTAGACATGCACTAGCCTCAGTACCACTCCTAATTTGGGTCTGCACATATAATAGCTTTATTAAAATATACAATCTCCTGGCTTTGCTTTTACCTGAACATCTGCCTCTTCGTTTTTAAAGGGCCTTTTAAAATATTTTAATTCTGTGCTTAAGTGGATCATATCCTAGAAAGCCTTGAGGAAGACTTTATATTCTATTCATGTCATCAAACTTACTATTTTTGGTTTGAAATGAAAGACGTTAAAATTCAAGTGGCATCTTTAAATAAGATCATTGTTGTTTTAGGAATTTTTGTTGTGATGGTGGTTGTTTTGGGCACATTTATTTACATGATGCAACAGATTTTGAACATAACAGGCCAAAAACTGAATTTGTCAGTGCTGGGTTTTGGTTTGAACTTTTATTTTGGTGAGAAGATTGAGTGAGTGACTGTGTGAGTGGATGGGGGGAGAGAGAGAGAGAGAGAGAGAGAGAGAGTGTGTGTGTGTGTGTGTGTGTACATACTTAAAGACCCTGTTTTGGGTTCCTTCCTGGTTTATAGTGATATCTCAGAGTTATAGGAAAGCTTCTCAGATTCCTCGTGATCAAAACAAATTCAGGACTCCTAAAAGCATGTTTCAGGGAGAGGAGGATGCAAACATGGCTTCATGTTTGTGTTTGGTGTTACGTATGTGTGGCTCTGATGTAAACTGTCTTCCTTTTGATGGAGGAATAGGTAGTCTATCAGAGTAATGGGAGACCATCTAAGACATTCTCAATCAGATTCATAAAGGGATTGTGCTTTGCTATAAATAGTCTCACTCCCTGATCACTATTGGAGGGTTCCTGAATTAAAGCACCTTAGTCTGTTTTAAGCACACTGAGTATGTGCAGGCTTAATGTGAACGGATTGCAAACCTCCTCCTTCTAGTGCCAGAAATAAAGCTACAAGCAGAGTAACTTAATACAGTGAACTGCTTTACTTGATCACTGCACTAATGTTAATTAGATACACTTGCTTTATTACCCAGAGCGATTTTTTTCTGTATTCATTCTGCTCTAATCTTTCTATGAACATGAAGGAGTCAGTCATAAGTGTGAAGTTTAAGCTTTTAGTCACAATTGTAGCCTGATGTTTATGGGACCAAGGTCAGAGAACACTTTTTGAGAATGCTTTGTCCACTGAGTACAATTAGAGCCCCATCGGACTTCTACCACGGACGGTGCCCACCGTGCCAACAGTTACAAGTCTGAAATAATATTTATAGGTACATGTAATGGGATTTTTCCTTGACTCCTTCAAGATACCCAGCTCTATGGGGAGTAAATAAAAGTGTGAGGATTTGTCCTCCCTTCCTTTAATCAGAGCAGAGAATTTGCTGATGGCTTTGAAAAATATATTTACCAAAATCAGACTTTGAACTGCTCAATTACCAGTTTCTGCAAAAAAGAGTAATGAGGAATTTATTGTTTGGTTGTAGACCTGAAATTATGATCATTCCAGGAGGAAAAAGCTGATAGTTGCAGCCCATTAGTTGCTTTCTTTCATTTAGTTCAGTGCTTTTCTACTTTGTAAACTAGTTGTTCTGCCTTTATGAGTGGTGTGGGGACTTTTATTGGACCATAGGCGATCATTTGACCATTTTCCATTTATATAATGTCATCAAGAAATGTAAAGTATAAAGTGGCCAGTAGCATGATGCAAACATGAAAGTGATGGGATTTTGTGTTTCAAGGAGGAAACGGATTATGTATTTAGTATTTGGTATGTATGAGTACAGGTTAGAAGCATTATTTTCTTGTTTGTTCATTTTTTTGTTTTTTGAAGATTTTATTTATTTTTGACAGAGAGAGAGAGAGAGCACAAGCAGGGGGAACAGCAGAGAGAGAGGGAGAAGCAGACTCCCTGCTGAGCAGGGAGCCCGATGCGGGGCTCGATCCCAGGACCCTGAGATCATGACCTGAGCCGAAGGCAGACGCTTAACGACTGAGCCACCCAGGCACCCCTAGAAGCATTATTTTCTGTTGCTAAAAAGTCCCATAAGGGCCACCTGGGTGGCTCAGTCAGTTGAGCCTCCAGCTCTTGATTGTGGCTCAGGTTGTGATCTCAGTGTCGTTGGATCGAGCTCTGTGTCTGGCTCCACGCTCAGTGTGGAGTCTGCTGGAGATTCTTTCTCTGTCTCTCCCTCTCCCTCTCCCTCTGCCCCTCCCCCAGCACTTGTTTTCTCTCTCTCTCTCTCTCTTTCAAATCAATAAATAAATCTGTAAACAAAAGTCCCATAATACATTCAAAAGAGGAAAATAAAAGTCAACAAAAATTCCATGTCTAGAAGAATACAGTCTAAAAGTCTCCAATTTATAGTTAATTTTAAGATTATATGGATTTATATATGGACTTCTAAAACCAGAGTGGAATTAGCTACATAGATCCATGGAAATGTCCATATGTTCTTTTATATAGAATAGTATTACTGTGAAATTGGAAGTTTGAAAATTATACACATTGTTTATTCCAGCAGTCATGGGAGTTAATGAAAGTAGGAAACATGTAATTCAGTTGTCCTTCTGCAAAAGTACTGAGAGGAAATTACCAGTGAGGGTCATTCCCACATAAAACTAGAACTAGTTATTGGAGTTTTGTCTTTAAGAGATAAGGCAAGATGCCCAATTTGACATTTTCCCCCAGTGAACTGACCAGACCATTTTATGTCATGTAGAAATAGTCAAAGACAATGCCAGATGAACACTAGAAATGGCATATTTCAATGCTCAAGGAAATATATGGTTAATGAGTCTTGATTCAGATAAGTTTATATATAAACTTATATATATATATGTGGCAACCAGAACATGACATAGAGGTACGGGTTGAGATACGAAGTTTTCATTGGAGGACAGGGAAGAAAAGGGAGGGTCAGGGTAGGGAAGGGCATTTCAGTTCTGGGCCCAATCTGAGTTGACTTTTGCCAAAGCCTCTCTTCCATGATGGGTTTCTTTATTCCCCTTACCTCTTTCTAGGTGGAGATTAGATCAGGAGGAACAAATCCCTTCCTAGACCCTGGTTCCTTCCAAAGGTGTAGAATTTGCTCTCTAGTCAGTCTAGACAGCCCTTTCCAATTTCCCTAGGTATGTTCCCCCTTTCACATTATACTACTTTATTAGTTTTCTGTTGCTAGTATGACAAATTACCATGTATGTTAGGTGGCTTTAGATAGCACAGATTTATTATCTTAGAGTTCTGGAGGACAGGAGTCTACCACAGGTCTCACTGGCCTAAAATCAAGATGCTGGATGGGCTACGTTCTATTCTGGTGGCTCTAGGGGAGCATCTAATTCCTTTCCTTTTCCAGCTTACAGAGGCTGCTGATGTTCACTGGCTCATGATCTTTTCCTCCAGCTTCACATCCAGCAAGCACACATTGTTGAGTCCTCGCATGGCATCTCTTTGGCCTTGCTTTGCCCTCACATCTTTTCCTGACTTTTTTCTTCTGCCTCCACCTTCCACTAAGGACTGACCCTTGTGATTACATTGCACTCAACCAGGTAATCCATGATGTGGATAACCATAACCATATGTTAAGGTTAGATGGTTAGCAACCTGACCTCTATCTGTAACCTTAGTTTCCCTTTGCACTGAAACATACTCACACGTTCTGGGACTAGGACATGGACATCTTTTGGGGTACCATTATTCTGCCTACCACAACTAGGCCCTTCATTGCAGTCCTTCATTCATGTTGCTTATCTGATGGATAAGGATTTATGAAGCAAGTATTGGCTTCTTGCATAGGAAGTAATTTAGTGAGGCATACATTTGGGAGGAGGGAACAGGTTATGGACTGTGGACATTTCCATCAGAGAGTGGCTGGGAGAACTGCAGTTTCAAATATACAAAAGTCACATGTTATCAGCAACTTGAAAGATTTCTGATATTTGGTTAGCTCAGTTGGCTTCCCCCACCGCTGCTGGTATATGGTGGAGGGCTTTACATCTATGAGGAGGCTGTGTACCTCTCCACATAGTAGATTTTGGATATAAAAACCCCAACAAGGCGAGGAATGGGTGGGATAGTTTCACAGACCAACCCAAAGACATGAGGAGACCAGGAATGATTCGAAGTGTTGTCCAGAAATCAGAAGTAATTCCCGGTGAGTGGATGAGTATGATTGGGCATCAAATCCGTACTATTTCCCCATGTGACTTCCCGCAGTTCATCAAAATCCAAACTATGTTTAAAGAACCAACAAAAGCCTATATTCTTTTTTTTAAAAGATTAATTTATTTATTTGAGAGATAGACAATGCGAGTAGAGGGAAAGAGAGAGGAAGAGAAAGAATCCTCAAGCAGATTCCCCGCTGAGCATGAAGCTCCATGTAGGGCTTGATCCTAGGACTCCAGGATCATGACTTAAGCCAAAATCAAGAGTCAGACATTTAACTGACTGAGCCACCCAGGCGTCCCACAAGCCTGTATTCTTTGTAAAACATACCTTATTATCCCAGAAAAAAGTGATCTTGCCCTTTCTCCTGGGCTATTGCGGTTCCTTTTATTGCAGTTCCTTACTAAAAGGTTTTTCTGTTTCTCATTTCATTACTACATTCCCATAATTAAGGGTATTCTGTTATCGAAGTTATCTAAATATCCGATCCTGTTATTTTTGTGTTTAGCTTACAATCACATCTTCAACCTATTACCATGACATACAGGTCTTTCCGTTAACTGGCCCCCGCTTAGTACCTACCCTTATCTCCAGCCCCGTATCTCTTGATCTAGCTCAGTTGGTTGTCTTACCACCTCTAAGCATGGGAAGACTTTAAATTTTTTTTTTTACTGTTGTCCTATCTTTTGCTTGTGCTTTCTTTTTCTTACTAAAGAGAAAGTCTAAACTAAGCACTGCCCCTCTCTAGCATTGGGCAAACACAAAGGAATAACTGAGTAAATGTCTTCTCATTGAACCAATGAATGGCCGGAGTGCTTTTCCACAGAAATAATTAGTGACAGAGAGACCAACAAACCTTATCTTCCAAGTGGCTTTCTTCATGCTGCTGCTTCTTTTGACTTGGATGCAGTCATTCATCAGCTTTAAGAAGCATGGCGGTGATGATGACTCCTCCCTTCTGTCATTGCCTTGAGTCCTCTCCACAGTGCTTGAGGCAGATACTCCCATTCTCATTTTACAGATGAAGAAAGGTTATATAATGTTTCCAAGAGCACACTGCTAGGATGGAGAGAGCCATGATTTAGATCCAATCAAAATGAGTATGTCCCAAGCACCATTAAATAAATGCTTAATGTTAGAAAATGTAATTGCCTCAGAACTATTGGAAATAACACAACAGGAAAAAGTACAACGTGGTAGTTAAGAGCACTCAGCTCCATAGTCCAACTCAACCACAAATTTAATTATTAACAATTTTATTTTCTCATTTAAAATGTTCTTTTTTTATTATGTTAATCACCATACATTACATCATTAGTTTTTGATGTAGTGTTCCATGATTCATTGTTTGCGTATAACACCCAGTGCTCCACGCAGAACATGCCCTCTTTAATACCCATCACCAGGTTAACCCATACCCCCACCCCCTCCCCTCTTTGTTTTTCAGTTTGTTTTTCAGAGTCCATAGTCTCTCATGGTTTGTCTCCCCCTCCAATTTCCCCCCCTTCATTTTTCCCTTCCTGCTATCTTCTTTTTTTAAACATATAATGTATTATAAAGTGTTCTTTTGATTACTGTGTGATCATATATAATGATGTGCTCTGATATTTTTATTTACAACTATATGTAAATAAGACATGATGAGGAACTCTAGATGTGTGTCCTCATGCGTGTGTGCGTGTGCATGCATGTGTGTTTGAGAGTTTATACTGTAGCTGCTGGATGACAGTGTCTTATGCCTTTATTAAAATAGCAGCCAGTGCCCCATACATAATAAACACTCCATGAATGTTGGTTGAATGGATGTTTGAATTGATTAATCAATTCAGCAGTTTTAATTGATTCGGAACCCACAGTATGTTTGCCCACCTTGGCTTTCTGGGAATTGATGTAGAATGGAAATGAACCACTCACCAGAACTTTCTCCTGCTCATCCTTCTCAAACCACACACAAATGTTCACATGGGGGATGCTGCACTGGGGGGATATTTGTAATTCATGCATCTGACGTATCTCAGGTTCTATCCTCTTGCCTTTGTATAAAGCCATCGTTTGGATTCTGATGTAGGCTTCCTGGTCTGCCCTCCAGACCATGACAAGCTGCCTTATGTTGTAACATCACCCAACTGTAGTTTTGGGTGACAAATGCAAAGGATTCGGTTAGACTTTTAATGCTCATTTTGACTCCTGTTTCAATTCAATAAATCTTTGAGTATTTATTATATACAAGACACCATCCTATGGTTTATAAGAAATACAAATATAAATTATATATGCTTCAGAATTTCAAAGAGTAAAACTTGAACAAAATGACCTTGGTGACAGGCAAAATACATTTACTTGGTATTTATAGAACCAATTACAAAGCATTATGAAACCAGGTAACATAATGGCTTGTTCCAACCAGGGCAACCAGTGAGAAAGAAAAAAAAGAACATTCTTAGGGGCACTTGGATTAAGGCACTGAGAAGGAAAATATAGGCAGTTTTTTTTTTTAAGATTTTATTTATTTGAGACAGAAAGAGAGAATGTGTGTGTACACACAAGGTGTGGGGGGCAGAAGCAGGCTCACTGTTGAGCAGAGAGCCTGATGCAGGGCTCGATCCCCAGGACCCTGGGATCATGACCCAAGCCGAAGGCAGCCCCCCAACCGACTGAGCCACCCAGTGCCCCCATAGACAGTTTTTAAGAATGGTAAATTTTTGTGCCTGAAATATAGAAAATATGGTACAGAGAAAGAATAGTAAATATAAAGTTCAGGCCCTATTTTGATTTAATGCCCTTGAATAGCATACTAAGAGTTTTAGACTCTGTCTGTAGAGAGTGGGCAGATATAAAAGGCTTTGAGCAAGAGTGTATCACAGTAAGAACTAAGCTTTGGGTTATTACTTTGGCTTTGATATGAAGAATTAGGATGCAGGGAAAAATTATTATGATTAATATATGAGTTAGGAGTGTATTAGAGTAATCTGAGCCAGAGGCTGTAAACTGGCAAACAATAGGCACCATATTTGGTCCACTGTGTGTGGGTGTATGTGTGAGAGAGAGAGTTATTTGGTTGCTGGCTTTTCTCTTTTTCTTCTTTATTCCTCACCCTGGCCTTCCTCATTTTCAAAATCAGTTCTTTGTGCACAGCAGTTGTAACCAAATGGAGTGGTTACTTGGAGCCTTCAATTGCATAGATTTGAAAGCATTCCTAGGTCAGTGCAAAATCATATCCATTGTTTCTAGTGGCACATTACCTGCCATAAAAAAGACATTAATATAAACTATATTGTATATACAAAGGAGTTTATAAAACTGTGCATCTCTCTGTCCAATTTAAAGAATAACAGTAAGAAACACCTATATGCCTATCACCCAACTTAAAAATTAAAAATTCCCATTATTTTAGAAGTCCTTTCTTTGCCTCTTTATGATTGACTCCTTCTTCATCCCTCATCCCCAGAAGTAATGGTGACACTGAATGTTGTATCATTCACTCAGTAGCCATTGTAGTTTTGCCACCTTTGTATCTGTCTCGGAACAATGTAATTGAATTTTGTCTGTTTTTTGAAGATTTTTATCAAAGCCATCACTTAATACTTTAGTATCTTACTCTTTGGCTTGCAGATTCACTCAATATTGTTTTTGACATTTATCCGTCATCTTCATTCTGTATGACATTTAACTTTACAAGTAAATTATTACTGTTGTTATTATTTTTTTTTAGAGAGAGAGCATGCAAGCAGGATGGGGGAGGGGCAGAAGAAGAGAATCTTTAAAGATTTTATTTTATTTTTTTAAAAGATTTTTATTTATTTATTTGACAGAGAGAGAGCAGAAGCAGGGGGAGCAGTAGGGGGAGGGAGAGGGAGAAGCAGACTCTCCGCTGAGTAGGGAGCCCAATGCGGGGCTCGATGTCAGAATCCTGGGATCAGGACCTGAGCTGAAGGCAGATGCTTAACTGACTGAGCAACCCAGGTGCCCCTTATTTTTTTAATTTTTATTTTGAGAGAGAGAGAGAGAGAGAGAGAGAGAGAGAGCGAGCATGTAGGTGAGGGTCAGAGAGTGAGGGAGAGAGAAAATCCCAAGCAGGCTCCATGCCCAGCACAGAGCCCAACATGGGGTTCGATCTCATGACCCTGAGATCATGACCGGAGCTGAGACCAAGAGTCAGACGCTTAACTGACTGAGCCACCTAGGCTCTCCTATGAGTAAATTGTTTTATTTATCCATTCTACTTTATTTTTTTATTTTTAATTTTTTTATTGTTATATTAATCACCATACATTACATCATTAGTTCTTGATGTAGTGTTCCATGATTCATTGTTTGTGCATAACACCCAGTGCTCCACGCAGAACGTGCCCTCTTTAATACCCATCACCAGGCTAACGCATCCTCCCACCCCCCTCCCCTCTAGAACCCTATCCATTCTACTTTAGAGAGACATTTGGATTGATTCCAGGTTTGGGTTGTTTTTTTTTTTTTTGGCTATTATGAAGAGTGTTCTTGAAGATATTGGCATCCATTTCATCTGGTGGGCATGTGCAAGAGTTTAGAGTCATGGCTCCTAATGTGTGGTGCCTAACCGCAGCATCAGCATCACCTGGGAACTTTGTAGAAATGTAATTTCCTGGGCCCCACCCAAACCTATGGAACCAGAAATTCCGGGAGTGAGGCCCAGCAACCTTGTTTAACCAGCCCCCTAGTACTTCTCATGTACAATGATGTTTGAAACCCATCGCTCCCAGATTTATACTGAGGAGTGGAGTTCTGGCTTATCTGATCTATACATTGTGTTTAGTTAATGCCAACCATTTCGCAAGTGATTGAACATCAGACATCAAATAAAAGTTTATCATTGTTCTGCATGTTGGGAGACTCTTGGGATTCTCTGACTTTTTAAATTTTATCCATCTGATGTGTGAAGTGGTACCTTGGTATGGTTTTAATTTGCATTTTCCTCATTACAAGTGAGTCATATGTTTGGGGGTCTTTGTACTCCTTTTTGTTCTTCCTTACCACCTACCTTTTTATTCATTTATAGAAGTGCCTTATATAAATTCAAAGATAGAAATTCTTTGTGAGAGAAATATCTTCTCCACGTTTGTGGCTTAGTTCTTCACTCTGTATTAACTTGTGATAAAAAAATTCTTATATTTCATGTCAGATTTATCAGTTATTTTTTCTGTGGTTTATGCAGTTTGTGTCATTATTGAGGATTGTTCCCTATCCCAGAGTCATAAAGATATTCTTTATTTTTTCATAGTTTTACTTTTTACATTAAAATTTTTAAAAAGATTTTATATATTTGACACACAGAGAAGAGAGAGAGAGCACAAGTAGGTAGAGCGGCAAGCAGAGAGAGAGAGGGAGAAGCAGACTTCCAACTGAGCAGGAAGCCCGGTGCGGGACTTGATCCCAGGATCCTGTGATCATGACCTGAGCTGAAGGCAGACGCTTAGCCAACTGAGCCACCCACGCACCCTGACATTAAATTTTTAAAGCTACTTTTAATTACATTGTTGTGTTCTGGCTATCCAATTAATCTAGTTCCAGTTCTTGAATCTCCTACTTTTTTCCCAGTCATCTGCAATTTTCAGAAAGTCACAGATCAGGTTTCCCATATGTGGGTGGGCTTGCCCATTGGTCTCTTGTCTGTATCTGTAATTTATACAAACATCATTTGGCTTTAGCATGATTCTAATTTGTTTTTAATTTTCAGGAATGCCTTGGCTATTCTTGGCTTTTTGCCCTTCCACATAAAAGTTGGAATTGATATGTTGTATTCCACAAAAATAGAGCAAGACAAAACCAGTATTGAAAAATAAGTCACTCTCAAAATTGGTTAACTGTCAAAATCAAGATTTGAAAAATTACAGCAAAATGAAGCCAAATTAATTATAAATAAAAATAAGAGCAAAATCAATGAAGTAGAATATATGTGTAAAATAGAAGGGAAAATAAAATTAAAAATTGTCTCTTCAAAAAACTTAGTAAAATTGATTATTTTCTGAGAGTTTTCAATGTACAGAATAAAGGCACAAGTAAACAGTATCTGTCATTAAAATGAGAAAAAACCTAGATGAAGCAGAGATTAAACATAAGAAGATACTATGAAATCTTATGCTTAAAATGTTAAAAAGGTATGAAATAGACAAAACTTGTAGAATAGCATATCAAAGTGACTGAAAAAGAATGAAAACTTGAATGAGCCTATAACCATTAAATAACTGAATCAGTAGTTTAATATCTTTCCAGAAACAAAACAAAACAAAACAAAACAAAACACAAGGCCCGGCAACTTTAGAGGTAAATTTTACCAAACTTTCTAGGATCACATAAGTCCTATCGTACATACATTCCTTCCAATTGTCTTCTGGCTCTTACTATTTTTTTTGGAAGAGTCAGTTGTCAGTTTGATTGTTCATTGGAAGGACATGCTTTTTTTTTTTTTTTTTTTTCCCCTCCCCAGTGTCTACTTTTCAAACTTATTTTGGTCATCAGTTATGTTGTTTTGCTCTGAGGTGCCCACATGTGGTTTTCTTTCTTGTCATCATATTTGAGTTTCTTTACTTCTGTAACTTCACATCTTTTATAACTTTTGGGAATTCTCATTCAATATCATTTATAGCTTTTGCTCTATTCTTTCTTTCCTCTCCCCTCCTGGATTCCAAATTTTTACATATAAATTAAACTTTTCTCAGTGTGCCATGGGGCTTTTGTACTGTATTTTCTTAGCATATTTCTCCGTTTTCTACCAATACACCAAATCATGAATCTTCTCTTTTTGGTTCTGTTATTAAATTCATTTCATGAGTTCTTCCTTTTACTTACCCTTTTTTTAAATTTCTAGCCTTCCATTAGATTCTGTTTTAGAGATTCCAGTTCTCTGCTGATATTCTGCATGCTGTTACCTGTTTTCCTGTACATATTAATCATAACTATTTTAAAATTCATATCCGGTGACTCTAACATCTAAATCACCTGCTTGTTCTGGTTGTCTGTTTTTCCTCTTGATTTTTGGTCATTCTTTTTTATCCTAACCATGACTAATTATTTTTATTAAATACTGGATAAGATGTATTAAAATGTTACAGGGGCTATGGAACTGTGTTGTATCCCACTAGAGACGATATAGAGGAGGCAGTAAGAGTCTAACAGGTCTGTATGATACAATTAAGGTTGAAATGATCCAAGGTAGGATTTCAAGAATTTTGAGGATGGGTGTATTCCTAGTTACCCCTATGCTTAGTGCATAGCCTTCAGGTGTCTTAATAAAAGCCTGTCCTGTTTACTACGAGAGCCCCTTCTTTCCAACTACTCCTTCACAATCAGTGAGATCGCCAAAAGCTTTTAGTTCTCACTTTCTGCTTGGTCTCAACCTTTCACCCTAAGCATGCATGTCTTAGAAAATCATAAATTTCTCAGGAGAAATGCATGGAGAATGTTGGGCTTGAATCTCTCCTGTTCATTTTGTTTCTCAAGTCTTCGCTGCCATAGTTTCTATATACTCCAGTTTTTAGCTCCCTAGATTATTAAAATAGAAGCAAGCCCTAAACTGCTACTTCATGCCCAGTCACTGTGTTGTCCCATATAGTGAATTGGCCAAAACAAAACAAAACGAAACAAAAATTCCTGAAGGAGATAAAGCAGTAGCAAACCAAGCTTCACCCCATTGCATTTTTCTTCCATTCTTGATCTTGTCTCCATGCACCCACGGTGCCTTTATTGCTCTCAGATGTCTTCAAGCAGATTTTGTTTATTTGGGTGTAGTATCCAGTCTTCACAGTTGTTTTTTGGGTTTTTGTTTGTTTTGTGTGAGCTTTGTTTTTTTTACGGGAAGATTGAGGTAAAGCTTCAACTTCATGCTGAAAAGCAGACATTTGTGTTTCTCCTTAATATACAGGCTTAACATGAGGATATCTTAGAATTCTTTAAATCCAACCATACTGCTCCAAATCTGTGGGTTTTACTGACACCTGTTTTAGTTCTAGATCGTCTCATTACATAAAAATTAGCCTTTTTTGGTAAGTAAATGTTTATTTAGATAGGTGTACATTTATCATTGCTTTTGAGCACATACATCCTTGCATGCAGCCTTTGGACCAGGAACAATTTTCCTTCTCTTTAAAATAAACCTTCTTATGTATGCTTTCATGAGGGTCTTTTGGTCATAAACACTGCTAGCTCATATATTTCCAAAAATGTCTTTGATTTGTTATTAGGATAATTTACTAGATACACTATTCTAAATTGAAAGACTAAAATTTGTATGTGTTACACTGTCTTTTTGCTTTGCTTGTTGTACTGAGATCCACTCAAATTGCTTTTTCTTTGTAATTGAGCTATTTTTTTTCTCTTTAGCTGCTTTTAAGTGTTTCTTTTCTGTTCCCTGGTGTTTTTCAGTTCTACTATGGCATTTTTAGGCCTAAATTCTTCATTTACCCTGGTAAGGATTTTCTTTTCTTTTCTTTTCTTTTCTTTTCTTTTCTTTTCTTTTCTTTTCTTTTCTTTTCTTTTCTTTTCTTTTCTTTTCTTCTGTTTCTTTCTCTCTTTCTCCTTCCTTCCTTCCTTCCTTCCTTTTTTGTTTCCTATATGGGCATCTTTCAACAATTTTGGAAAATTCTCAGGCATTTTATCTTCATATATTGCTTCCTTCCCATTCTATCATTAACTCTTTCTCCCCACCCTGAACATTTTTCCTATCACCAGTATCTCTTAACTTCTCTTATATATCTGTATCTTTGTCTCTCTTGTCTACATTCTGAATAATTTCTTTGGAATCATTTCTCAGCTCACTAATTTTCTCTTCAGCTGCTTCTAATCTGTTAATCAGTACACCGATTGTGTTTAAATTACATTCTTACCACTTTATATTGTTCCTCACCAATAATCCAGCTCAAATTCCATGGCCCATCTTTAAAATAATTTCCTTTCCTTCTCTACCTTTGTTATATTCAATTAGCAAAGCCTTAGGTAAGCACAGCTATTGAAAAAAAACATTTAGTGCCTCTTCACAGATGTAATACATTTCTATAATCCATTCTCCTTTCCTCTCTTCTAGATTATGTTATAATGTCTGTCCTCAAGCTCTAATTCCTCTTCCCTATCCTTACTCAGATCATGACTATGGTTGACATAAGTGCCATTCTTCTGCTCACAGCCTGCCAACAGCTCAGCCACTCCCTTAGAATAAACTTCAGAGACCTTACAGCTGTGGTCTAGGCCCCTAAAGACTGACTTCTGTTCCTTTTTCTAACTGTCTTACTCACTCTGCTTCAGCCACAGGGGTTCTTGCTATTCCTTGCACATACTAGGCATACTCCCACTTTCAGACCTTTGGATCAACTATTCCTTTTGACCAGAAACACGACTGAACTGGATTTCCACACTTCCTCCAAGGACTTGGCTCACATGTTGCTCTCTCCACAAGGTCTTCTCTGGCCGCCCCCACTTATAATTGCACCCCTTTCCCTGTTGCCTCAAAGTCCCTTCTTTTCATCCTAGATTGTTTGGTTTATTTTTACATGCCAGTTTTTATCATCTGATATATAATAAATAGTTTGCTTATTTATTTTACCTATCTCATCCCTAATCCCCAAATGTAGGTTCCATTAAGGCTGTTTTTTTATTGTTGATGTTGTTAGGTGTGGTGGTTGGTTTGCTGGTTTTGTTCACTCTTGTGTCTAAATCAACATGGTTCAGCTCTTTTCTGGCTGGAACCATGGAGGATACAGAAGAGAAGAAAAGGAAGTTTCCTGCTGTGCCAGCAACCCATAAGGAAAAACAGAACCATTTCACAGAGTTGAAAATCAAGCATCTGAGTAAGAAGTTTGCCCAAAAGATGCTTTGAAAGGTAAAGAGGAAGTTTATCTATGAAAAAGCTAAGCATTACCACAAGGAATAGAGGCAGATGTACAGAACTGAGATCAAGTAGCTAGGATATCAAGAAAAGCTGGAAACTTCTACATACCTGCAGAACCCAAATTGGCATTTGTCATCAGGATCAGAGGTATCAATAGTGTGAACCCAAAGGTTCAAGGATTGTGGAACCATATATGGCATGGGGGTACGCAAACCTGAAGTCAGTGAATGAATTGATCTACAAGTGTGGTTGTGCCAAATTAACAAAAAGTGAATTGCCCTGGTAGATAACACATTGGTTGCTCAATCTCTTGGTAATTATGGCATCATTTGCACGGAGGTTCTGATTCATGAGATCTATACTGTTGAAAAATGTTTCAAAGAAACAAATAACTTCTTATGGCTCTTCAAATGATCTTCTCCATGAGGGGGAATGAAAAAAAGAGCACCCATTTTGTAGAAGGTGAAATGGGCTTACTAAAAGGATGAACTAAGGTATCTACCATGATTATTCTTGTAATCTGGTCAGTTAATAAATGACTATTTGAAATTGAAAAAAAAATTAAAAACAATAAATCAACATGGTTCATAGTGTTGAACAAATGTTTAATGAAGGGAAAATGAACAATGAATTTATACATGAAGTAAAGCAGTGACAGTAAGATGGAGTTAGTATGTAGTGCTCTGGGATGGGTTGAAAAGGAAACACATCCAAGGTGAAGAAATGCTCAAGGAATAGCTTTCTAAGTGAGTGAAGGGCATGTTCAAAAGCAAAATCCTGAACACCATTTCATGTATGGGGTCTGCAAATAGTGTATCTTGATTGTGAATCTAGAATTTGTGGTGAATATTGGTTTATGAATTATAGTCAAGTATAGGCCAGTTCACGGAAGGTCTTAAATACAAAGCTATCATGTCTAAGTGTCATCATGTAGACCAGGAAGCAATAGAAACTTTTATTAAGATGAATGGACATGATAAGACCTGGAGGTGTTTGTACAACACTCTTTTTTTC
Source organism: Eumetopias jubatus (assembly GCF_037043125.1). Lineage (NCBI taxonomy): Eukaryota > Metazoa > Chordata > Mammalia > Carnivora > Otariidae > Eumetopias > Eumetopias jubatus. The sequence continues at coordinate 130,556,639 of NW_028274813.1, forward strand.
TCCTTTCACATCAATAAAGGCAGTTACACTTTTTTGAGAAGGAGCTACTTACTGATTTGTTAGAACAATGAATGTGTACTTGGTCAAATTAAAAACAGATTCTTATATTACTGTCTCTTTGTTTAACCTCGGAGTTCTTTGGAATAGAAGTAGCATAACTTTGTTTCATCTTTACCTAATACCTTTATTCTAAAATAATCATGTGTATGAGAATCTCTCCTCAGATTATGCCCTGGGCTGACAGGATGGTTATTCATAAAGACTATATGATTATTTCAAGAGACACTGTTTTTAAATATTTTAACTTTAATTGTAACAAATGAACTGATTTTCACAATATTGGGAAAGAAGTGTGTGTCTATTTTTTTTTCTTGTTGGTCATAAGGCAAAGACCACTTCAGTGATTTTTACTGAAGGTCCCCTCTTCAGTATTTTGCAGATGAAACACCTTCTAACCCCTTTGAATAGTCAATAAAAGTTCTTGAACCTTGAAGCAGTAGTGCCTTAACCAAGATGAATCAAGTAGCCCTTCCTTCGTGCTTCTTGGGATGTTGCCTGTCAGTATGATTTTAACTCAGTGGCCTAGTAAGTTTGGAGTTTGGGCTGGTAGCAAGGAAGGTGAATATTGGGTTAATTTTCATCTGTTTTCCTTCCAAGATATCTGTTCATTTTTACTCTGACTTTAAGCCTTAACTGTATTTATGAAATGAATCTTGACCTCTTTATTCTCAATGTTTGAGGTGTAGGAATGGGTGACTTAGAAAGTAAAGTGTTCAATGGAAAAATGTCTGTTCATATCTTCTGCCCATTTCTTGATTGGATTATTCTTTTGGTGTTGAGTTTGATAAGTTCTTTATAGATTTTGGATACTAGCCCTTTATCTGATATGTCATTTGCAAATATCTTCTCAGACCTGTACCTCTGAAACAAATAATACGTTTTATGTTTAAAAAAAAAAAAGAAGAAGAAGATAGTAGGAAGGGAAGAATGAAGGGGGGGAGTTGGAGGGGGAGACGAACCATGAGAGACTATGGACTCTGAGAAACTGAGGGGTTCTAGAGGGGAGGGGTTGGGGGGATGGGTTAGCCTGGTGATGGGTATTAAAGAGGGCGCGTAGTGAATGGAGCACTGGGTGTTATATGCAAACAATGAATCATGGAACACTACATCCAGAACTAATGAGGTAATGTAAGGTGGTTAACATAATAAAATACAATTTAAAAAAGAGAAAATAAAGTGTTCATTACTGAAACTTGATATAAAAGTTTTTAAGTAATTTTCTACCAAAAGTGAACTTTTTTTTATCATGTGCTTAATATATTTATGCCATCTTAAGTCATCCTACACAGTAGAATAGTAATTTAAGATTACCTAGTTAATCTGACCAATATTGGGTCAAAGTGATACTGTAAACAATAATCATATTAACCTGACCTGAAGCTCAGCAGTGGATCTAGTTATTTATGAGAACAAACATAAAAAAATCCATCATTTTGTATGAGCAACCCTATCAAAACATACATATTGAAATGAGGATCTTTTTTAATCTTTAATTTCTTTTAACATTACTTTCATGGACAGTGTGTAGTTGACAAATGGCAAACACTAATCCCTGTAATCATACTTTGTATGTTTGTTTTGTTTGTCTCAACAAATGTAGTGTTTAGGAGTCATTCAGAGACTTGGCTTCATGTAATCTGGCTATTTCTTAGTCTTAAATCTACTCACAAGGGACAGGACAGAATCTTAATATAATTTTAAATGAGGCTATTGGGGAAAAGAGCAGTGCCATTGTACTTGGTATCCCAAGTTAAATACTTGTAAGTGAGGCATCCTCTTGGACGTATAGAAGATAATTTAATGGCCATTGGGTTGGTTGACTACATAATTATTTACAAATCACTTCATAATGAAACCTGAGGAAAACATAGTCCTATTCTTTAAAACTTTTTGTGATGTAAGATAACATCCTTCTCATGTCATACCTAATTAAATAATTACACTTCACAAATTGTTTGTGAAGTGTGGTTATGTGAAGTGTTTATGACAGTGCTGGCTAAGTTCATCAATCACAGCTCCTTTGGAACCATGGCCTCTCTCACACATATCTCTATCTTTAACATTTTACCTAGAAAAACATGAAGTCCCTTTATGAATCACTTTTTCCTCATCTGAGATTTGGCATGTATATATATTTTTATCTATTCTTATAAAAATTTTGACAAATTTTGAAGCAAAGAGTGAAGAAATATTTGTAGCTGAAGATTTAAGATTTCTTAATGTTACGTTTTGGGAGAAGATACAAACTGGGTCACCTTTGCATCTGCATCGTGGAATGTAGGAAGGACACCCACGTGATAGAGTAAGAAGCTTTCTTGGTATCAGAGAAATAGAGCTTCATGTACTGGTTCTGACATTTTGTAGGTGTTTTAATTTGGGGCAGTGTTGCATTGAATGGATATATTACATTCATGTGTTGGTGGAAATTTGGGCTCTTGCCAGTTTTGCTGTTATTTGGTATAACTGCTATGCTCTGAACATTTGTGAACAAGTCTTTGTGGGACATACATTAAATGTTACATGCTAAATTTCTACATTTTGGAGTAGAAAGGCCATGGATTATAGTAGGTATGCTCAAGTTTTTGAGAAACTTCCAGGTGGTTTTCCAAATCAATTGTATCATTTTGTATTTCTACCTGGAGTGTTTGAGAGATCTAGTTGTTCTACATTCTGTCAATACTTTCTCTCTTGTCGGTGTTTTCAACTGTAGCCTTTCTGTTATGCATGCACTGGTATTTCCCAGGAGTCTTTATTTGCATTTACTTGATGGATAATCATTGCATATCTTTCTGTGTGCTTTTAGGTATTCACATACATTTCTGTATGTGTGAAGGGCCTGGCCAAATCTTTTGCTCATTTTTATTGGATTATCTTCTTGTTAAGTTATAAGAATTCTTTAAATAATCTGGATACAAGTTGTCTTTCAGTATATGTATAGATAATATTGTTCCCCATTTTGTGACTTTTTCCAGTTCTTAGCTGTCTCTTTCAAAGAGCGAATGAAGATTGCTGCCAGTAAACTCCATTTTTTTCTTATTTACATTATTCTTTGTACTTTTTGTATCTTAAGAAATGTCACCCAGGATGGCAAAGGTTTTTCCTCAGATGTTTTCTTAGAAGTTTTAAAGTTTGAATATTTATATTTAAATATTATAATCCATTTAGGGTTATTTCTTGTATATGGTAGGTGGTAAGGATTAGTGATTTTCTTTTTTCCCCATATCCAATTGTTCCAGTGCCATTTGTTGAAAAGACTTGTATTTCTCCCATAGAGTTACCTTGGCAACTTTCTTAATTAACTGCACGTGTGTGGATGTATTTCTGGACCTATTTTCTGTTCCATTCATCTCTATGCCTATCATTTTGCCAGCACCACACTGTCTTCATTACTATAGATATGTAAATTGTGAAACTAGGCAGTGTAAGCTTTATTTGTTATAATTGCTTTAATGATCCTGTCACTTGTACTTCCAGATAATATTTAGAATCATCTTTTCAATTTCTACAAAATTAGGATTGTTTGCATCTACAGATTAGTTTATAGACAACTGCCATGTTAACAATATTGAGTCTTCCAACCCATGAATTAGTGGCATATCTATCCACTTATTTTATAATGCAATCTTTTATAATTTACAGTGAAGAGATCTTGCTCATATTTTGTGAATTTTATTTGTATATATTTATCGATTTTGATGATACCATAAATGGAAATTTTAAAATGTCATAATCCAGGGGTTATTTTTGCTACTAGCATATAAAAACGGAATTTACTTAAAAAAATAACTTTATACTCTGACTTTGCTGGATTTAATTATTTCTAGGATTTGTTTTGTAGATTCTTTAGAATTTTCTATGTTAAAAAATCATGTCATCTATAGAAATAGTTTTGATGTTTTCCTTTTTGATATTTGTGCTTTTTATTTCATTTCTTTTACTTTATTGAAGTGGTTTTGAACATTTAGTCTAATGCTGAATAGAAGTAGTGAGAGCAGACATCCTTACCTTTTCCCTAATTTTCGAAGGATATTTTGCAGTTTTTATTCTCATCTCTGCTTTTTTATGCTTATAGTATTATTCCTGTATTAACATTTAATGTAACTATTGATATTGTTGGATTTAGATAACCATTTTATTATTTTCCATTTGTCTACTGTGTTCCTTATTCCTGTTTCTCTTTTTTGTGCCTTTTAATGTTCCATTTTAACTCACTGCAGTATTCTTTCAGTGATGGTTCTAGGGATTAAGGTGCATGTGTGTATGTATAATCTCCCTTAACTTTTGATAGTCAATTTAGAAGTATTATTGAATCACTTCACCTAAAACATAGAAACATTGCAGTTCATCTAAGTCCATTTATCCGGGTAGGATCCAGGGATCCTACGTCCTTTATATTTTAGTTTTCATATATATTACATTTAAGTACATTATATAGCCCACCAGGATAATGCTGTAAGCATAGCTTTAAACAATCGTATGGATTCTAGAGAAAATAAAATTAAAAAATAGTGCACTCTCTCTCTCATTCTCTCCCTCTCAAATAAATAAAAATCTTAAAAAAAATAAAAAATAGTCTTTAATATTGTCCTGTGTATCCACCATCTGATGCACTCCTCTGTTTCTTCCTAAAGTTTGAGTTCAGGTTTCAGTTCAAGTTGAGAAAAGACACCCTTCATTTTGAAGAACTCCTTTAGCATTTATTGATACGGATTTATACTGGCAAAAAATTCTTTTAATTTTCTCTTATCTAAATCTTTACTTCATCTTCACTCATGAAGGATATTTTCACTGGGTACAGAATTCTGGGTTGACAATTTTTGTTTCTGTTATTGTAGTTCATTTTAACACTTTAAAATCATTGCAGTGTCTCTTTGCCTCCATAGTTTCTAATGTGAAATCCATGTCCATTCAAATAGTTCTGGTCACAAACATTGTAGTGTGATGTTTGTGTGATTAAAATATAGTGTGTGTGATTACAATATAGATGCCTAAGCCTGGTTTTCTTTTCTTTTTTTTTTTTTAAGTTCCATCAGTTTTTTTTAATTCTCTTTGATTTTTTATCTTGGTTTTCTGTTATCCTTTCTGCAGGTTGCTTCTTCAACCCCTTCATTTTCCTGGTTTGTAGTTTGCTTAGGTCTTGCTTCTGCATATGAATCCTTCCATAAGTTGTACCAAAAGTATCATGGGAGACATTTTTCTTCTTCTTTGGCTTGAGCGCTTTTGGCATTTTCATAGATAATTTATAAAGATCATCTGATGTCAGATGTGTCCTCCTCAGAACCAGATCCAATGAGGGCCCTATCTCTTCCAATTCAATCCTTGGTGTTCTACAACCAGATTTCTTCAACAGCAACTTATAGCTTCGAAAGTAAATCTTCCCATTCAATGCAGTGAAGTGCAGAACATACTCTAAACCAGCCAGGCGGATATTTGTTACTGTGGGGCCTCTGAAGAAATCAATAAGAAGACTTTTTAGCCTTCTGTAGTCTTCTGTTACATCAAAATCATCACCAGCAAATATTAACATGGGTTTTGTTCCCTCGGGACATTTACTATTCTTAATATCTTTTAGAGAGACAAACTTCTCGATACCCAACTCAATCATATCCAGCACATGGTAGTCATACATACGACCTATTACTAGATTATTTGGCCGCTTCTTATTATGGGAGCCAAACATAAATAAAGAACAATCTGACTTCTTTGAAAAGAATTCCAATGATGTCTGATCCTCAAATGGTCTTGTAATGTTTTTCTTTTTATACAGAACTCCATACGGTTTTTTCAGTGCATACACATCTTTAAGTACTTGTGTCACCATGGAATTTGCATTTCCCCCTTTAATCAGCATAGCATTTTTAATATTTTCACTGAGTTTCGGTTCTCTCTTCTCAAGGAATCTCTTGGTTCTTTTCGTTTTGGGCTTTACAACTCGATCCAAAGCGTCCATGGCTACCGCAACGCGAATCCCAGGAACGCACATGCTAAGCCTGGTTTTCTTAAATGTATTCTGCTTGGGTTTCTCTAAAAAGTGTTCAGCCATTAGTTCTTTACATAAGTTTTAACTTCTTTCTTTCTCTGAGATTCCAAAGACCTATGTTAGAACTTCTGAAATTATCATGGGCCACAAATAGTCCATTCACTTTTTCCAAACATTTTTCTCTTTCAGATAAGATTTCATTTTTAAGATTTTATTTATTTATTTATTAGAGAGAGAAAGAGAATGGGGGAGGAGCAGAGGGAGAAGGACAAGAAGACTCCACACTGAGTGCTGAGCCTGACATTGGGCTCAGTCCCGTGACCCTGAGATCATGACCTGAGCCAAAATCAGGAGTCAGATGCTTAACCAATTGAACTACCTAGGTGCCCCAGATAAGATTTCTTTTGATATAACTTTATGTTCACTGACTTTTTCTTCTTAATTCTGCTACTGAGCATATCCACTGAATCTTTTGAAAATTTTAGATACCATATTTTTTTAGATGGGCACTTTTAACTTTTATTATTTTTTATATTTTCCTCATATTCACTAATTATCATTCATTATATTAGTTTATTTTCCTTTACCTCATTGAGCATATTTTAATAGGTGGTTTAAAGCTCTTGTCTTATAATTCCATCATATAATTCACCCTTCAACAATAGCCAAATTATGGAAGGAGCCCAAATGTCTATTGACTGATGAATGGATAAAGACAATGTGTGTATGTATGTGTGTGTGTGTGTATAGTGATTGTGTGTGTGTATATATATATAATGGAATATTAGTCATCAAAAAGAATGAAATCTTGACATTTGCAATGATGTGGATGGAGCTAGAGAGTATTATAAGTGAAATAAGTCAGAGAAAGACAAATACCATGTGATTTCACTCCTGTGGAATCTAAGAAATAAAACAAATGAACATAGGGGGAAAAGAGGAAAACCATGAAACAAACTCTTAACTCTAGAGAACAAACTGATGGTTACCAGAAGGGAGGTGGGCAGGGGGTAGGTGTGGGGATGGGTTAAATAGGTGATGGGGATTAAGGAGGGCACTTCTTGTGATGAGAACCGGCTGTTGTATAGAAGCTTGGATCACTAAATTGTATATCTGAAACTAATAGTCTATGCTAACTAACTGGAATTTAAATAAAACTTGGAAGAAAAAAAACCATAATTCACCTTGAAGTTGTCATCTGTTGATTGCCTCTTCCTTGAAAATGGATTACATTTTCCAGACTCTTTGTATGTCAAGTGATTTTTAATTGTGTCTTAGGTATTAGTAATGTTATGCAGTGGAGACCCTAGATTCTCCTACATTCATTCAAATAAGGTTGATTTTATTAAGAAGACATTTAATTTCATTAAACTCAAAGTGTAAATTCTGCCACACTTCCTCTGGGTAGCAGCTCTGGTCCCAGTTAAGACTGCCTTGAGTCCGCCCCACATCTATGGCAGAGACTGCAACAGAGTTCACATACAGAATTTGGGGTTTTCCTTTGCTTGCTCTCTCCTTCCAATGTACTTCTATACCATCTAGTGGCCCAGATTGTCCCCAGCTTCTTTGCCTGTTTCGTCCATTCAGAAAGATGGCAAATCTTTCTTTTGAGTTTTAACCAACTGGTACTACCATTGTGACTACAGCTGCTCTTGAGAGAGAAATGCATAAACATTGCAGTGACCCTATGTGGATCTGATTTCTTCTTTAAGCTTTGAACTCCCCTGCAAAGTTTAATAACCTTGAATCAGAATCTCAGGTCTATTTACCAACTATCGGAGTCTACCAATTATCACTGGTCTTTTTTTAAAACTTGTTTTCAGGGTATTAGTATTATTAATATTATTATTTTGCTGGAAGGTGTTTATTAGGAAATTCTTCATTACAGAGGTAGGAATTAGACATTTTGTTTAAATTTTTGTTTTTATGTAAGCTCCACAACCAGCATGGGGCTTGAACTCACAACTCTGAGATAAAGAGTCACATGCTCTACCCACTGAGCCAGCCAGGCACCCCTTTAAAATATTTCTAAAGGGACTAGTGTCTCACTCTGAAAGTTATGAGTCCTTTAAATGGATATTTAAATGCTGCTCAATTTTTGTTATAAAACACTTTCTGGTATTAACTATGCTTGATAGAGGCAAATGTTATGGCAAAGAATGTGTTTATCTAACAACAGACTTCTAATATTAATTGATGTACAAGTAATTCTGTTAAGGACATTTTATAAATAGCTTTATGATGAAGAAAATAAATTAAAAACATTCTATTTCCTAATTTTTCCCAATAGTTTCATATCAGCCTCTTTTCACTTGAAGTTATATTTAGCAATATAAAAAAATAAAATTTCACTTATCTGGTAGATAGACATTAAGGAATAGTAACCAGTTAGAACACAGTCCTAAAAGAACTTTAAAAATGAGGAAAGACAAATAGGTAACAATTAAGAAAATACCTAGCTTTATCTAGTAGAGAAATGGCTGTACTATTTTCTCTGCTTTTCTCTGTTCATATCAAAGCAAAACAAGACATAAAAGTAAAAGAAACCTTTAAAAAGAAAAGTATAGGAAAATATAAATTAGAAAACAGTAAATAAAGCCGATAAAGCACACCAGATTAATAGCCTGGAGGAAATCAACAACATAATAACATGCATTGATTCAAAAAGCATTTTAAAAATTCTGTACTTATAAAAAAAAAGGTGTAGAGATTTAGCACCAAAAGAACATGTAAGTAACACCTAGATTGGAAGGCAAAAAAAAAGCATTGTCATGATTTGCAGTTTATATGATTTTACACATCAGATCACCAGAAGGATAGATTTGAAATCTCCTACAGTTAATAAGAGGGGTCAGAAATAATGAAAACAACATACAAAAATCCATGCCCAGAAGTAACCAATTAAAGTATATAAATTTAAAATGCCCTCATTCATAATAGTATCAAAACTCTTGTTACACAGAAAAATAATAAAAAAATGTAAAATCAGTATGATGAAAGTAATAAAATATTTTGAGATATAGAAAGGTCCTGAATATATGGAGAAATAAATAATCTTTATGATTTGGAAAGCCAATATCAAGATGTCAGTTCTCTCTAAATTGATATATACATTCAAGGCTATCCCAGTGAAAATTTCACCAAGAATTTTATGGAACATTACAAATTGTTTCTAAAATACATGCAGAAGGGTAAAGAGCAAAGAACTATCCAAGATAATTTTGAAGGTGAAATAATACAGACTTGCTCACTCAGAGGTCATCTGGTTATTATACTACAGTTAAAGATGTGGTCTTGGTAAAATAGAAATATGTATCAATGGACAGGATTAGAGTGCCCATAAACAACAAACACACCCATGTGGGAATTTGGTATGTAGCAGAAGTGGTAATGGAAACAGTGAACAAAAACAGGGATTGGTACCACAATCTAGTTGCAAAAGTTGGCTATCTGTAGGGGAAAAGTACAAATTGGATGCTTGTTTCCAACTGTAAACCAAAAGAACACCTGAGACAAAAAATAAGGAACACACACATATATAGTTATCTTTTAGGAGAAAACATGATGAAATAACTTTTATCATCTCAGAGTAGAATATGATTCCTTAAGTGGAACATTGAACATTAAGAGAACAAACTCTAAGGTTGAAGATGAGTATGTTTGACTACATTAAAAAGTAAAACCATGGTTTCATCTTAAGTTTTCAATGATGAGAGTATAATGGATAAATTACTGAACATTCATTTGAATGCAGTACCATATATCAGTTACAATGAATATACTTCTTTAACAAGATTTATTTATTTATTAGCATGAGTGGGGGAAGAGGGAGAGGGAGAAGCGGGCTCCCCGCTTAGCAGGGAGCCTAATGCGGGGCTTGATCCCAGGACACCAGGATCATGATCTCAGCCGAAGGCAGATGCTTCACTGACTGAGCCACCCAGGTGCCCCTAAAAATGAATATACTCGATTTATACCTACACCATCAACAGATCTATGGAACATATATTGAATAAAAAAATTACAGAATTATGGGAACATTTTGATGCTGTTTATGTTGTTTCTAAAATAAATCTTAGGTGTCCTCAGATGCAAGGGTTCACATCCGTTTTCAGATATGGTGGCCTCTGGTAATGGGAGGAGTAGGTTAAGGGTAGTCGCTGAAAGGTTGACAGTGGGAACCAATTATCTGAAGTGTTTTATTTTTAAAAAAGACTAATACATAAATTGGAAAGAAAACTGACCACACATTGGCAAGTCTTAATGCATGCAGGTGCATGGGTATTTGTTAAATTAGTCTATGTTTATTTTTTTCATTCTTGGAATATATGACATGAAAATATTATCCTCAGTATAGAGAAAGAAAGAATGGAGTGTACCAAAATAATAGTACCAAAATAATCCTGATACCAGAACCTGAAAATAATATAAAAAGGAAACAATAGCACATGGGTGTCTATGCAAAACCTTTTCACGTGTTAGCAAATAAAATACAAAGTACATTATAAGACCATTACAGCCCACTAAAGGGGACGTTTCTTCCAGAAATACAAATTCACTTCAATATTAGGGAATTATAAATACGATATACCATGTTGAGGTTCTAAAATGAGAAGGAAAAAACTCTCCCTATTTCAGAAAATAGTGAAAGAACAATTAGTTAATCATTCACCCTCTTCCATTCTTGATTTTAAAGAAATAATAAGAATTAAATAAATCCTAGGGCGCCTGGGCGGCTCAGTCGTTAAGCGTCTGCCTTTGACTCAGGTCATGATCCCAGGGTCCTGGGATCGAGACCCATGTCAGGCTTGCTGCTCAGCAGGAAGCCTGCTTCTCCCTCTCCCACCCCCCTGCTTGTGTTCCCTCTCTCGCTGTGTCTCTCTCTGTCAAAATAAATAAATAAAATCTTAAAAAAATAAATAAATCCTTGTTAAAATTGATAAAAATATTTTTCAAATATTTTCATAAAGAGGATTCATAAATATTTTTAAAATATTAAGAATAATAAAATGCTTATATGTAAACTTTCTAGTTTTCTTAAAAAGGTTTATTTGCATATTCTTAATACAAAATGATTTATATAGCTCAACCTAAAAGTCAACATCATGCTTAACTGTAAAACAATAGAAGCATTTTTGTAAAATTCAGGAGCTAGACAATATCCCTCTCAACATTTTTATTTAAAATTGTTTAGTTAGTAGTAATGAAAGTAAGTATACATATTAGAAATTAAGTTATAGATACTAGACGAGAGGAAACAGGAGCAGTTCTTTATTTGTAAATTGTATGACTATATTCTTAGAAACCCCCCAAAAGTGAAATGAAAGGCTATATGAAGTAGTAAGAAAATTCAGTAAAGGTACAAATTTAAAAAAATTAATATGTACAAATTATTAGATTTTATTTATCTGCTTGAAATATATAATGGGAGAAATGATTAAATTTAGAATAGCAAACAAAAAAGCAGGAAATACATATAATATCTACAAAAGTAAAACTTCAGCATGGTATAAAATGTTTTTAGTAATAAGTAAAACAGTATTGCTTTGAGAAAGGGGGAGATTCAGTATTTAAGATGCAATAAGTTGCCTCTTCTAGGTTGATGTAAACAAGTGACTTTTTCAAGCACTTACAAGCACTAGCAGCCAATAACCACAGATCATCTTTTTTTCATCCTCTGGACCACCTGTGAATTGGAAAAGACAGTGAGGCTCAGGTTTTGAAATCATTTCCCCATGATTTCACTCTTGCCTCATGTTGTAGTTATCATGGGTTGTTTTCTTATTTGTCCTAATTTGCTTATTCCTTGGAGGTAGGGCCATGTCTTATTTATGTCTCCTATGACCATTGTCACATAGATACTTGGATTCAAACCCAAGCTCTTGCTTGTCCTTCTGTAGGACAGGGTCACAAATCCAGAGGCTGACAGCAATTGGGCAGGTAAAGCAAGTACCTCGTCTTATGTAGGCCTTCCATCATTTCCCTGTGACCATCCAGCCTCAAAATTGGAAAATTTTAAGATTTTTAAAGAGACTTTGGCTATCTGACGTTTTTATCTGAACTATTTGGATTTTTAAACATTGGCAGCCAATTTGAAAAGTAATCACTCTCTACAGTTCCAGTAAACCTTACTATTGGCAAAATTTGGTCTCTGGCCTGACTCTGAGACCTTGGATTTTTTCCATACTACTTTCCTAAATTCTGGTAAATCTCAGGGCAGAAAAATGAATACAGTTGATGGGGTAATGGGATTTTCAGGTATGTGACTGGTCTACTCATTTCTGTATCTTCCTCATTCTACTGCCGATTCTAAAACTGGTTGTGTGTGTGTGTGTGTGTGTGTGTGTGTGTGTGTGTGTGTGTGTGTGAACCTGTCTGCAACTGTTCCTAAAAGCTGCTATAGAGTGTCCTAGATTTAATTTCCTTAAGTCAATACGAAGGATTTTAAGATTACTCCCCTACTGATTTTCCAAGCAACGATTTTGTCTTGTCTTCCACTCAGGTATTTTTAGTCACTGTCTGGAATTTTGAACTGTACATGATCCCCCTGGCATTGTTGCTACTCTTCATCTACAATTTCATCACACCCACAAAAGGGAAGGTTGGCAGCATCCAGGACAGCCAGGTGAGCTAAGATTCCAGTAATTGTGACATTTGACCAGAGGAAAAAAAATGTGTTAACAACAACCAACCACCACCAAATCATGACCCAAGTCCACTTGATTTGAGACTTGAGGAGAGCAACATTACACATACATTTATGTGATAGTGGGGATCTTTTATTGGGTTATAACTCGGAGTCATCCATCTATGTTATGTTCTGAGCCTTGGCCTACATTCTTAGCATGAGGAGGGCCCTATGGTGCTTGGTCATCTTTATCATGGTGGCAGCATATTTCGGTGCCCATCTGGTTATCTGTAAGGTTCCTATGTATAACGTTCTCAACCACTGAAAAAAGCCTTTGGCATCTCCTTGAGCTCCTTCAGGGCATGGAAAGCGTCTGGGAGGCTGCCTTAGGCCTCTCCACCCAGACATCCTGTGCAGTGTTCACTTCTCGCCTAAAGCCTTCAGAGGCTTGCCAGCTCCCAGGGAAATCAGAGAGTGGGTGGGCATGGACAGCTCAATTTTTGGGTGCCCAAGTCCTGAAAATCTCAAGCTTCCCGTGGTCTTGAAGGAAGCAAAAGCAAGACATCCCCTAGCATCTACTTATCATGCTTACTGTCTGACTCAGCTTCTCCTATTCCACTTAGCCCAGAGGATCTTTTCCTGGTCTGGGTGAACAAGAACTTGTATTTGTAGACTTGCTTTATGGCATTATCTTGGACCTCCAGATTCAAGAAACAGATTTTTAGAACAAAAATCTAAGATTCTGAGACTTGATACTAGAGGACCTTCACATTGGGTTTCTCAAGACTCCAAAGCTAATGATCTTCACCCATTTTTCCATACAATGCTATTATTTTTTTTTTAAATCTCTGAAATAATGGATATTAAACGGATGTTCTGGTATCATTTGGGGGTAGAAGGGAAGTAGAGAAAATGAGTCTTTTGGCAGGGAGTAAAAACCTCAAGCAAATTCAAAATTTTATTCTGTTTGATATTTGATTGTTTAATGGAGTAGGCATGGACATATATCAATAATGAGGGACCTAACAATGCTAGAACCAACTAATAAGTAAATAACTTTAAAGTACAGGATTGTTTAAGGACTAAGTTACACACAGATACGGATGAGGGAACTTTTCACGGAGAAACATGTTTAGTAAAAAATGCTGTCAACTCACATTTTTACAATTTTCAGTCAGATTTTAGTTTTCCTGCTATATACATGGTATGTATGCATTTGTAGGCAGGTATATATACATGTATATGTGGGTACATAAGAATACTTAATAGCATGGAGGATGTTAGGAGAAGGAAGGGTAAAATGAAGCGGGGGGGAATTGGAGGGAGAGATGAACCATGAGAGACTGTGGGCTCTGAGAAACAAACTGAGGGTTCTAGAGGGGAGGGGGATGGGAGGTTGGGTTAACCTGGTGATTGGTATTAAAGAGGGCACATACTGCATGGAGCACTGGGTGTTATACTCAAACAACAAATCATGGATCACTACATCAAAAACTAATGATGTATTGCATGGTGACTAACATAACATAATAAAATTAAAAAAAATAAAAAGAGTACTTAAGTGAATGTGCTTATAAATGTTTGTATGTATAAAATCTTTTTAATTTACAGTACACTTTCAAATTCATTACCTATTTTAATCTTGATAACACAACCATGAAGGAGGCAAGAATTACCATTTCTATTTTATGCTTGAGGAAAGTAAGGCCCAGAGTAGCAAGGTGATTTTCCCAAGGTCACACAGCAGGATGTGCTTGAACAGTGTCCCAAGCTGGGCTTCTAACTCCTAATTACAATGTTCTTCCTCCCATAACGTGTTTTTATTATGTGTTTTTACCCATTTGCTTTCATGTGTGCTGCCAACGGTGAATAGGTGAGTTCTCCAGCATCCGTGGAATGTCCCACACAGTGCTAGCTGCAGCTCATGGGAATTCTGGGAGGTAATGGAGTACCAGTCTTGGAGAAATTGCTTGGTAACTGCTCAGTGGTTTTATGGAGTGTAGCAGAGTACTCTCTGGATACTTCAGAGTTACTCTTTCTTTAAGAACATGATATTGACAATTCTGTTTACTACTGGAAAGATGGCATCTAAACAGCATGCCTGACCTTTGCAAGGTGGTTGAGCAGAGAGGTAAGCATTCAGGCTGTAAACAGACTCTGGTTTTCTAATATTCAGCATTCTGTCTGAGCTATGGACCTCCCCCCACCGGACCGTGTTGGCTTTTAATTATTGCAGTGATACAATCAAAAGTTACCTGGTAAAAAGTCACGATTTCTAAACCAATCTGAACAAGCCTGTTCACAGCACCTGGTGGTGCTTTGGTCCCCAAACTAAAGCCAGGTGCCTGTTGGTGGCTATCAGAACCTGAGTTGGCTTCTCTTACCTGCCTCCAACCCCCTCCCCGAATCCCAGGGAAAACAATAATAATGTACAGAAACCTGTAACTTATTCTTGAGATTGATTATATTCAGACTAATGCATTTCCTACTGTCTAATGTTTCAGTAATGGCCCCAAAGGAAAAGAGCAGTCATTATAACAATGAGCCTAGCACAAACCAAGTATGGTGTTCTCAGCCTTAACATAGCAGTTGGCTCATTTGTCAGAATAAGAACAAACTGTTTACAGAAAGTAAAGCCTGGCAATGCATTTTTAAAGCTGGATGCCTTCAAAGGGCACTCGCCTGATAGCTTTATAGTGAAGTTTTATGTAGATTATGCATATTTCTTATACTCTTGCCACAGTGTCCCTGAACTTTAAAAGCATTATTTTTTAAGAAGTTATAATGTGTTTAAAAACCACTAGTGCTTCAATTATGTAGAAAAAATGTAAAAAGTGTATATGGGTTTAATTTGCATTTAGTAATTTCAGGGGATGGTATATTAACAAATGGTGGCTTTCCCTTTCAGGAGAGCACCGACTTAGAGGAGGGGGATGATGAAGATGACAAGGTGAGTGTGCTCAGGGAAGCTCATGAAAGGGGGTCTTAATATTGTGAGCAGATAGCGCTGTTCTGGTTGAGTCAAACCGTTTTTGTTTTGTTTTGTTTTGTTTTGTTTTGTTTTTAGTACTATGGAGTGTCCGGCATAGTAATGTTTGTGTGATTTATAAAGGATATCACTTTTTAAACATCTTAATCAGTGAGGATAAAAGGGGGTAAAATATAAGGAATTACTGAAATATTGTAAAAAGCGTACCTAGAGGAGGCCTGTCATTTGATGTGAGGGAAGATCGCAAGAGCCTGCCCCTTGGTGTATAAAAGGTAGATAAAAGGTAGTCTAGGAAGTCAAAAGTAAATCAAGTAAAATTGCTGTTCCTTTGCGCTCTGTGGGGTGGTCACCCACTTCAGAGCCTGTCAGTTTCCCAGCTGTTGCTGGCAATGTTTTCAGCTATATGTCTGTGTACATCTGTCCTTTTTCTTCTCCTGGGAGAATCTCTCAAATCTGCTGCTTTTGTTGTCATTACACTTTCAGACAAACCTTCTGGAATAAAATGAAAAAAAAAAAATGGAAATGCCAAATGAGATGCCACCAGCTTAATGGACTTCCAGCCTCCTAGAACCTGTGGGTGTATGGGGTTTGTGCTGGTTGTGTCTAGGAGGCTTGCAGGAGGGGAAACAGGCGAAAGGGGGGCTCTTAAGAGTTAAGTATCCAATATAAAATGTCCAGAAAATAGCAATGTATTAAAAAAAAATACTGGCTCCATGACACACACAGCCCTAAAATTAATTGGGTGAGCCAGATGGTTTTGCCCGTTTGAAGCAAATTGGGTGGATTACAAAGTAAATCTATTTGTTGTGCTAAACTGATCATTAATAGCAAAATAATAAAATAAAGCATAATATTTTTTTAAAAAATGGAATTGACTCTTTGCAGAATAAGGTCACACAGATGCAGCTTCCTTCTTGATGAATCGATGTGTGTTACTTCTGAGTGATGTAACTCCTTGAGCATGAAAAATAGTCATAGCCAAGCTAACCTGCATGATGATGGGATGTTTTACCAAAAGAAGCATAAGTACTGATCAAGTTATTTTAAACTTTTACCAGGCAGAATTCTAAATTTTTGTACCAAGGCTTGGAAGTGAGGAAGATTTTCTTCTGTTTGGCTATGTCTGTTAAAATGAGCCCTCCGTAGAAGAGGGCGTCATCTGCCCTTTAGAGATCATTATGACCATGTGTTTTTGGCCCATCTGATAAAGGAGAACATCCAACAAGAAGGAAATGAATGAAAAGGTGGTGTGACCTGGCAAACAAGAAATTCAGGCCATGGAGTCTAGACCAGTGATTGTCACAAGCCAACCTTCTACAGAGGTGCCTCAAGGGTTGTCTGGGGGTCTGGGGGTCTGGAAGTAGAGCCAGTTGGGCTTCAAGCCTTCCTGGGCAAGGATGACTGAGTTGGAGCCATAACATCCCCATGGAAGAGCTTTGGAGCTCTTGTGTTTATCCAAGCATTGCCCTCCCCATGCCAGGCGTGCCAAACCTGCTACACACAGGGCATGGGCATCAAGACGTTCCTCATTACCCTCAGGGCAATTCCATCCTTGAGATACTTTGGTTGTAGTATTTTCATAGGGCCTTTAACAGCCACAACATGGCCATGTTTGCTTCCTCAATTTTATAGGTCTATGAAATCATCCATTCATCCAGAGGAATAAATCTAAAATGAAATTTTGACTTCTATTTATACCTCTTTCTGCTTAATGCAACCCTTCTGTTAGGGAGACTGGTGAACTTTGTAGTCCTTATTCATATCTTTTCAATCTCACATCTCTGAGAGATTTGTAAAGTATAGAGGGATTTTCAACTTTAAGACTTCTGGAGCCCACATCATCCCAATATATATTACAGTCCGTCATTTCTTCTCCACGTAGAGCAGACTCCACGACTGAAATGTGCTCTTCATAGACCTGCACACACAGCCACTGGGCCACCGCCCTCCATCTTGTGCTATACCGAAGGGCTTACATACAGAACCGTCCTGGCTTCTGGTGCATGTTAGACATGACAGACCATGCCTCTGGGAACTGTAACACACCCAGTGAGCGATGGGCTGTTTACAAATTATAAACACACAGCCGTTTCCTTCCAAACCAGAAGAAGAGAGGAAACTCCTTTCTATCCAAACTATCCATCTTGAAAGTGACATTCCTTAATTGCCAGCACCCCTTCCCACCAAATACCATCACAGGAGACTGTGAAAGTTGAAAGCACATCAGGGGCCCTACTGGCACGGCTTCCTCGGAAGATAGACGCATTCCGTATATTCTGCAAGTCTCTGATGCTCAGACCTGGATGTGGTCTGGGGTCTGTCATACTTTTATTGTCTGGAAGGAGGATTGTTGTAAAATGATATCACTGTAGCCTCTTGCTCGTTTTCATTGTCAGAAGTCCATGGTGGTGACCGGTATGAGAAGCCAAATTAGATTGCACAATTGTGTGCCTGTGTGTGTATGTGCGTCTGGACTTCCAGTTAAAACATAGAACCTTCAGGTAACTACTTTTTTGGCTTTTAGGAAACTAACTGTACAAACTAAACTTTGAAGAGAGGAAATCTTTCTTATTCCTGATGGCCCATGCAAGAAATTGCTTGTTACAAGTGTAGTTTGCTGGGGACCCCTGAACAAACAGATAATGGCTAAGTTCAGCCAACAGCAATCAGATGACATTTCCTATTTGTATTAGATTCCAAATGTGGAATTCTTCTATGTGGACCTTATTTGTACGGATGGATTACAATGAAAATTGCATTAATTTTCTGCACAGTAAAGGTCAGTAATTGAAGCATGAACCAAGAAACTATTGTGTAAAATGCTGTATCCCATACTTAGGAAAGGTCATGCAAAGCAATAGTATCTTGTTTTCATTGTGGAAGGTATAAATACTTGCATTAGAGTTTCTTTCTTTTTCCAGCCCAACAAATGCTTACATAGAATATTTTAGCATTTACTATTAACATCAGCAAGAAGAAATCATAAGAGCATGTAATAAAAAAGAAATCCTGTCTTGCTATATCATAAGGAAACTGCACTATAATGCCTGCATTGTGAGTTGGTGTGTCTTTAACTCGGCTGTCAGAAATAGGACTTGAATAATCTGTTCTAGGATGATCAATGAGTGCACAATTGTCTTAGGGTGTTTAGGGAGGCAAAATTGCCCTTCTGTGTCAATTGTGGGTGAAAAAACAGATATGGATGTTTTTCTTAAGAAAATAAACATCTAATACATTTTTGTGGATCAGTTGTGGAACATTTTACAATGAAAGGATACAAATGAATAATGTATCTCTATGCTCTCTTCACAAATCAGGATATCGTCATTAAAATTTAAGTACATTTTAAACCATCAATTTCGGTGTTCAACATGGTTTCCATTCTCCAGACTGGTTAGTCCACTCATCCCAAGCAGAACCTTCTTAGGGAGAGAAGCACGTGGCCTATGTATTTAGAAGGAGTTCTTGCTGTAATATAATCTCCATCGTCCTTTGGATGAGTGGGCTAGGCCCATGATGCCTCATTCCCTGTGTTTTCTTACTCCAGAGAGAGAAGATGATCTGTAGTGTCCCAACCAGGGGAGACCATCATCCTTGGAGAAAGTTTCTTCTTACAATCTCATTGTGAGAGTAGTTTTGCTTATGATTCCTTTGCTCCTTAACAATGTCCCAAACACAGCAAATTAGTTTTATTAGTGATTTTTTAACATATTGACAGAGCAGTGGTACTTTAAAATGATAAAATGTGGTATTTTTAAGAAAATACAAAGTCAGACAATATCTTTGGAAGGTTAGCAATAGTTGAATACACACACACACACACACTTTGAGGGCATATGCAATCTGTATATAGGGCATATTGTAGAGGACGTATTTAAGGAAAACTTTCAGGGGGGTGCCTGGGTGGCTCAGTTGGTTAAGCATCTACCTTTGGCTCAGGTCATGATCTCAGGGTCCTGGGATCGAGTCTCGCATTGGGCTCCCTCCTGGCAGGCTATCTCTCTCTGTCTCTCAAATAAGTACATAAAATCTTAAAAAAAAAAAAAAAAAAATAACTTTCAGGGAAATAAAGTAAATGGTTTGCTCCGATTTAACTCCTTTTAATTCAATTTAATGTGATTTTTTAGTGATGAAGTTTTAATTGCTACCATTTCTACCAAACGGTAGTCTTACTTTCAAGACTTTAATATTAAAATGGATTCCAGCCAATTCTTAATTACCAGTTTATGCATGTTTTGAATGGGAAGGGATTGGCTTCCCTATTTCCTGCAGTCTTTTCTCTGACACATTGACTTGCTCCGACTTTTAAAACTCAAGCCCCCGTTCTTAAAAAATGTGTTGGCTTCATTACCTTTTGATGTCATCCAGAAATGTTACTAATCTGACCTTTTGGACCGTTATTCATCCTGCTAGTATCAGGCTCAATAATATTCCTAGTACTTGTGTATTTTCTTTGTGATTTCTATTGTAAGGGTTATACTTGGTGTGTTATTCCCAAATGTTGTGAAGTATGATATACCAGAGTATAAATCAGATGGATTATCTATCCTTCTATTAGTTTATGTGCACTAACAATACAGTCAGAGGCTCTGGTTTTATAGACTATACTGTGTCTAGGTATTTAATTTCTCATTGCCTAAAATGTTTACATCATGCTAATATAGAATACATTGGGCATTGTATCTCCATTATCCACAAGTCATTGTTTTTCTGAGGATAGTAGCTGTTCCTCTTGTCTTTCTTAATGGAACCCCCCTCTGTTCCCTGGTGGTTTGCCCTAAATCCTGATTATCCAGTGAGTTTACAAGGTAATTGATAGGTGAAGACCCCTCTCTTTTCCTCAAGGGAAAAGTAATAATTTAAAGTAAGTAAGAAAGGACACAAAAGTAATAATGTAAAACATTATTATTTTTAATATTAGCTAAGTAATTATATTTATAAAAATGTTAATATTAATAGAGGGTTTATAATTTGCATACTGTTTTTATGTAGTTTAGCTCATCCAGTACTCAAAATAAACCATTAAATTTGATATTATTTCCCCCATCTACAAATTAAGAGAAATTAACTAGGTTAGTAGCAAAACTCAAATCCAGTTCTTCTGACCTAAATCAGATCTATTTTGGACCATGCCACACTGTCATGAAGGAAACATGTCATTAATTTATCCGTTCATTTTTCTGCATTATTATATATTTATGAAGTGTTTTCTCCCTCTCTGAGCCTCTATAGGTACAAAGATTAAAATTATAAACATGGTCCTCTAAGTAAATAATTGGAGTATAGAATAGTTGCTACTTTCGTTAAAGTTTGTACACTAGGTTGGGCAGTGAAGAGGAAGTGTGTGTGTGTGAATCAGGAACACTGAAGGAGGTGATGTTGGAGCTGAGTCTTAGGGTAGTAAGAATTACTTGTTGATCGATCACATTAATGTTCTATATTCCGCCCTTCTCACTCCCCTACCTCAAAGAAGACTAAGGGACACACACAGTAAAGTCAGCAACTACAGCTCATTGTGTGTCTACCCTACAGTAGTTATAGAAAACCACTAGCCCTGTTTGCCTTGGGGGGGGGGGTATCATGCATCTGTCAGTTGGCTCAGAGAAACCAATCTTCCTGAGGTGTGAATGCCAAATAATTATCGTAGACTATTTCCAGTTTTTCATTTGTGTTTTATCAATATCTTCTTCTGCATGTTGTTCGTTCTTTTACATTTTTCAGCCCTTCCCTATAATACCAGATGAGATTCTTATTGCAAGCCAAGAAAACATGTTGGTAAATACCAGTCGGTGTGGAAGTGCTTTCTGTAATGAACAGAGCAGTTTAAAAACCACTTAGAAATGATATTGATTTAAAATCCGGTCTGTTTTATATTCATTTCCCTAAGCAAAAGTATACTTGAGAAAGAAGTGCTCTCCTGAAAAACTACAGAATTTTACCCCCATTGAAGGAGCATATGCCATGGAGTTGGCCCTGGGCGGGGGGGGGGGGGGGGGGGGGTGCACACATGTGCATGCGCCATGGAATTGACGGGGGGGAGGGGGTGCCTGCGCATGCGTATGTGAAAGTGCATACGCACATGCGCACATCCCCCAAATCTCATGGGAAGAAGTCCTAAAGACAGTTCCCGGTGCGGTAAGCCAGGTTTTCCGAGGAATAGTTTTTAATCTCATCTATCAGAAATATTGCTTCTTATTCTTTGTTATGATGGATACTGAGATTTTGGGGATTTTTTTTGTCCTTGTGTGTTTTCCATGCTAAATTCCACTCAGTCTATTTCTGGCATTTATAATTCTTCAAGTTTTCAAATTATAGGCTTTTAATATTCCATAGGATAAAACAAACCAAACATATTCCCATTGAAAGTCCAAAGTTATATTTTTGTGCCTTTGCTCTAGAGGGCTGGAATTACTGGAAAGATCTTGAGACAGAATTTTGCATTGATCCCTTTTGGAAATGCTTCCCATCCTGTGACAAATACTACTCCATTTTTAAACATGTCAAAAAGGATTTTTTCTGACATGGTCCATTTTCAGGGCTGTCTCCCTGGTTTTGCTTAGGTAATTAATTGAGAAATGAGGATTTTTTTTTTTCCTAAATCAGAACATGTGGCAAAGAGTTAAAGTAACATACTGATTATATAATTAATTCTGAGTTGTAAATTCATTTTGATGGTGTGAATTCTCTCCCAGAGACTCCAGGCTGGTTTATTACACCTACAGTGCTGTAGTCATTGGAGCCGTGGGGGTGGCAACAAGGCCTGAAGAAGGACGAATTTGCCTCCTGATTTATTTTTGGTTTTATTTATAAAGAAAGTGCATGATTTGTTCTTAATTCTGCTGCTTTACAAACTTAGCCAAAAGACTCGGGTTTATTTTTCTCATATTTTATAAACAAATGGACAATGAAGAAAGTGGTGATCTTACATATGTGTGTGTGTGTGTGTGTGTGTGTGTGTGTGTGTGTGTGTGTATAGAATAATATACATTTTTAGGTCATAGAGATGGAGTTTGTCATCATTTTTCTTACAGTGAGGACCAGTCTTTCTTTATGGTATATCAGAAAACAAAGGAACCTTATGAAATTGGAATTCTGTATCTGAAAAGTTCCATGCTCTCATCTCTTCCATTATATTGTGATATAAGCTTTATCACGAAGTAGACCCTAAATCATGTGAATTGACTTTCACCTCACTGGTTTTTCAAGTTTGTAATAAGAAGTAAAATCCATTCTTTCTCAAATGTAGGGCTCTGAGAGTGCGGTGTGTGGTTGGTCACAATTTTTTTGTGCATTTGTTTAATCACACCAGTGGCCACCACTGTTCCACTCTTTTTATTACACATTTCCCTCTATAAATCAGAAGCTCCTATGTTAAGGAAACACACAAGCACATGTGATAACAGTTCTGTCTTTCTGAATGGATCTCTGTTACTCTTCCCAGGCAATTTGGTAGCAGACGCAGATGTAATGTTGTGTTTGCTAAACTGTTACCACCACATTCCGTGGTTCAATCTGAGACGTGTAAATAAAGCCAGCATGATGCAGATAAAACTGCCAGATGATCTTTCCATACAGCGCAGGGCAACATGAGTAGACTTGTCTTGGAAGATCATTGCTTTTGAAACTTAAATTAACCCCAATATTCTTTCAACTAGATCGAAGGTTATTCATTCTTTTATCTCTTGCATTCTCAAAAGGAAGGGACGTATGTTTATGAATTGCCTGGAGTGTACCAAGTGCTTTACATATCTTATGATACGAATGATATTTAATTCTTCAAACACTCAGTCGGAAAATGATTAGCTCTCCCTTTTCCCAGATAGCAATATCGGGATTCAGAATGGGTAAGGAATTTGCTGTGATCACAAAAACTGATAGATGACAAGACAGAGTTGAGCCCAGTTCCTTCTGACTCCTAGCCTGTTATTTACAAAATGTGTAGGCCTGGGTAGAGTTGGTTAAGTCTCATGGTTGGTTGGCCGGTTTGTTTTTCTTGTTACCTTTTCACCTGTTGGTGCAAGCAATCCCTGGTTACCCCAGCTCTTAAATATAAGAATGGAAGGGAATGTTTCTGAAATATTTTCAAAAGGCATCATTTAACATACACTCTCATGAGTATTGGGCAAAATAATGCTGGAAACAAAGACTAGGTGGTGATATGTAACTGAATGAGGAATCTCCAAATTATATATTTGATGGTACAGAAAGAGACAGAAACCCATAGACATCAAAGAAGCAAATGCCAAAGAGAGTAAGTGTGAGTTGAATACCTACCTTGTGAAATGTCCACTAGACAGTTAAGGGGCTTTTTTTTTTTTTTTTTTTTTTAAGGGGCTTCTTGTAATGGAGATACACTTGCTCTGGAGTTCTGGACTGGAATCCTATGCCACATGTCCCTATTTGCCCAGAAAATTTCCATTTGCTGTCTCTCCCCCCCATTTTGTTTAAATACTAAGTATTGTATTTAATATTTCCGTTCAAATACACTGCGATAAATTGCTTAGGCTTGTCGTTTGTGCATTCTGCTTCTGCTGTGGTTTTTCCTAGTAGCCCTGGGGTTGCATGTGCAGTGACCAGAGATCTCACATACACCCGGTTAAATCCAACAAGGGATAATAAGCAGGGATAACCCACCTATTTTCCTGACCCTTTTCAGGGGCTAAGCCACTAAAACCTAGCTTTAAAGGAAAGCTTTTGGATGGTCATTGATAAAACAAAGTGCTTTCAGATGAGTTCACCCCTTCTTGTCCCAAGTGGTGGTGGAGAAGCCTCTGATGCTCCCCAGTGCTCCCAGTCAGTCACATGGCATACCAGCCTGTTGGGGCATGGCTATTGCCAAATTTATACGATGCATAAAGCCTCCAAACTGCCAATTCTAGTGGGGTTAGTGGGGAGATGAAAAATGATAGGGTGAGTGTATGTTAAGTATATGCAGAATTTAAACAGTCCTGTGGATAAAAGAATAAAAAGTAGTCTCAACACTTTATATTTTGTTTCACTCATTCCAATGAGTAAATCTGAACTGTTTTTACTGTTTGATAAAGCTTTTTCAGTGAGTAAATAGTAAAGTCAAACTTCATGTTTAAGAAATAATCAAGTAATGATATTCTATTTGTCAAGGTAATTACCGATGAGCTAACTGATAGGTGTGTGTTTACATTTCTTGTCTGTCCCCTGGGGCCATGGTCATATCATCTGTATATGTAAACTTAAGTTACAAATCTGCTAAAGAGCCTTCAGCAGCCAGTAGTTATATTAAGAAGACCATTTCTGGAAACATGCTTTTATTTATGAAGCCGAAAAGTTGTGTTTACATCTCTCTCTGTGGGGTATGACTTTTCTTTTAGATCAAATGACTATTCTGCATTTATCTGATTTTTCCATTCCAAGGTTTCATTGTACATGTATGAAAAATGGTAAGGTAGCTATTAATGTGTTGACTCCAATAGAACTAACGTCTGAAAAATCTTGGGCAGAGTAAAATGGTGGCAGTCTTATCTGGATGCCATCAAACGATTGAAATAGAATATCAAATAAGTTAATTCTAAAATTATTTTGATTTTTTTCAACCAACATATGGAACCAAAATAAAGCTTTTTCTAGTTAGTTTTACAAATGATAAAATCTCTGACATCAGGAATGCCAACATAAATTTAACTGCAACATTTAGCATTGGGGATTATTTAATTTTGTAGGGATAGTATAAATGCAAACTTTGTTGGAGGACAGCATTATGGCTAATAAGATATTCTTACAAAATGAAGGCCTTTGTGAGGCAGAAATGTACTTGGGATTGGCCACAGTGCCTTGATTATCCATGATTGTGTACGGCTTTGGTGGTATAGTGGTGAGCATAGCTGCTTTCCATGATTGTGTACAGACAAATGATAATGCTCCATTGATTGAATTAGAAGCTGTCGTGGACACACATAAATATTTTATATATACAGTGTTGGGTAGAAACAAAGTTTTTTGTGACAAAGATATTTCAAATATAAAAAATACACTTCAGTGTGGCAACGTGTACTCTGTTTTTTTGCTGCTGGTCATCAGTTTGATTTTAGGAATGTTTGAACCTTTGAAGAGCTCTTAGTCAGCTTAAACATTTTCCAGAGCTATTGAACTCTTGTGAAAAAAGAAATCTCTTTTTGTTGCATTTGGGTCATAATCAGTTCGAAATTTTTAATCAAAATCTTCAATGACTGAAATGCTAAGTAACTTCATCTTTGAAAGCTTTTAGTGAGTGCAAGTAAATTTTAAAAGAACTGGAAAAAAAGACACTGCATTTTTTTCCCGCAAAAACAAGGAATATTCAGCACCAAGTAAACTATGAGATCAAATGTTGTACATGGTTCAATATTTAATTCTGAAGTTACCCTTTGGGATATCTCAATTTGTGGAAAAAACTTTTGATTTTTAAATAGAATAAATATCTATTTGACCCAAGAATGGAAGGAAATTGAGAAACCATTTCTTCAGCAGCATAGATTTTGTGAAACATTCAAAGGAATTACAGATACAACTTACTTGAAGTTTTGTCTTGAAAAAATGTTCAACAGAGAAAATTCATATGCAGATACAAAAAGGCAGTGCCTTTGAAAATATTTGGGCTAAAATATATATGGATCTCAGCATTTAAAAATTAAAATTGATAACGATTTTCTCCATGTAACACATTTTTTGGTGTGAGATTTCAAGGTACCTCAGTGCCTGTAGAGAGAGTATTTTCATAATTAAAATTATGATCCACAGAGTCAATTAAAGGTATCAATTTAATGACTATTAAGTGAAGCTCTGAAGATGATTAAGAACAATTTTCTGAAATATATAAAAAGATGGTATTAAAAAGGACATTCTTTTGAAAAGTACCCTGACTTGGGATTATAAACATCTATAACTAGGAAACCAGTTAAATATATGAATCTGTAGCACAAATAATCATTCTTTATGTATCATTTAAAAATGTCCAGATAACATAAATAAGTTTCATTTTAATATACGTAAAATATGTTTTTAAATTTTTTTAAGTAATGTATTTATAAAAATAAAATGAAATAATCATGTGGATTCACCAATATGATAAAATCAAGTTGATATTTGATAAATATTTCAAAAATTATGGAACTCTGGTTACTTTTACTCTTCAAAGTGTAAAGATTTGGTTGATAAATTACGATCCTGCTAGCCTAGATATGGTGGGACTCTTAGCCTTGTCTTTGAATATTAAATATGCAAACTAAAACATCAAATTCATTAAAAAGGAAAAGGACATTGAGACAATCATTTATTATTTTGGTATACTAACTTATACTTCCTTCACAACCAGAACCTTGGCATTTGAGTGTTTCATTGGGGTGTGGGGACACACACACAGACACACACAGAGTCAGTGGAACTAGGATGTTTTTATGAACTTGAGCCACATGGAAATTTGAGTCATTTTCCAAGAAATTGTTTTGACCTAAAGTCTACGCTGCTGAAAAGAGGAAGCTACTTTTGCCCTTTGGGTCAAATTCCCTGGTGCTTTCAAAATCCTCCTTTATAAACATGAATACTTATGTAGCAGACAGAGATGGGTTTTCACCATTGTGCCCATTAATAGATGTTGCTGAGCATGAATTAGGTTGCTCTGGCAGCATATCTAATTTTTAATGCAGGCTGCTTAAAGAATTAGAGGGTAAGGGAAATAAGGAATTTTAAATTGGGGTGAAAAACTACAAATGTTTTGCTAGTTTGATGTAGCAAGAGGACACAATGAGCCTGCCTTCTCCTTCTATATGGACTGCTTGGATTAAGGAGTTCAACCCAGATGGTAAGAGGTTCTTCAAACCATCCCAGCACCCTTTACTAAAGAGGGGCTGACAGTGGTGCATTCTAACCTCTGCCCTCTCTGTGGTCTGTTTCTGCCAAGTAGCTTCATAATCAAGGACAGGTGGGAGAAGGGAAGTTTGTGCTTTTGTGACATTTCTGCCATGCTGGTGCTTTTACGCACAGTGACCAGGTGGTGGATTCCCCTTCCCACCCAACTTGTTTCCAGTTTGATGGAACAGAGAATGCAAGAGGAGAGTGAAATATTTTCTTTTGCTGCACAGAAGATTATTCTTAAAATGCTCTCATAAATTTAGAAGGTTTTTCTCCATAATTTAGTACAATTCTAACTCAAGTAAAATTCTAGATAAAGAAAAATTTGAGGTTTTTGGTATTATATGTTAGATGTAGTGGCTACAATGACCCAGATAGGCAAGAGCTGAGAGGATACTAGCTAAATCCCAGTTCCAGGAGAGTTCCCAGGGAGCCTAGATTATGGTATCAGAATATAAGAAATTGTGTAAAAATACCACTCTTTCGGGAATCCTCTTTTCTCCAACATTTGAGTAATTTCTAAATTCTTTTTATAAGCATTAGCTGCCTAACATGGTAAAACACACTTGAGATTTTCTATAAGCAAAGTAAGGACAATGTTCTTAGGAGGCTGAATTCTGTTTCACATGAAGAATTGGAGACTGAGGAAGATGGGAACTTGTATTTGCTTTTACTTCTATGAAGGAAAAGCCAGTCAATCACTGAGCATCCTCCAAGGGAGTAACCTGTGTAGGATGCAATCTCTGGCAGTGACTTCGTAGTCTGCCTCCAGGTGCCTACTCTGTTTCTGAGGTGGTTGCCAAAGGATGACTGAAATGTTTGTCAGACTTGCAGTGGGTTTAAAACATGACTAAAAATGCAGCAGAGTTTGACAAAGAAGCCACAATACTAGGAAACCTATCATCTGAATTTCATGTGCTGGAAACATACCTGAAGGACTGTGAGAGGATAGGGGTAAGGTGAGCTGGCAGATAACCTTGTGAAGCCAAACAGGAAATCAGGGTCAGACAAATGGAAGGGGCTGCCAAGTTCTCTGTCAGAAGCAGTAGCTTCCACAGAGAAATGAAACTCTTGGTTCTGTGGGGCTTCCACACATCACTTCCTCACACTGAGGTAGTGACTGAAACACAATGTTGAGTGGTTGCATCTGAATGAGTGGGCAACAGTTCTTTGGAGTCAATAAATACTTTAAGTTGTGAAAAATGTGATTCATCTCTTGAGTCACTCTGTTGATCATAACCATGTTATTTTAACACGGTATAGTAATTTCTATAGTGAGACAATAAAAATGAAGTGACTGAGCTAAATCTTGCTTTTATGTTTCCTAGGAATCTGAGAAAAAGGGGTTAATTGAGAGAATCTATATGGTACAGGATATTGTTTCAACTGTTCAAAACGTCTTGGAGGAAATAGCTTCTTTTGGAGAAAGAATTAAAAAGTAAGTTCTACATTTGTGTTGTGTTTATTAGGGCAGTGGGGGTAAGAGGGTGGGGAGGGCAGGGATCAGTAAATGCAAAAACAAAAGAAACAAAAGCTACAGTGTTGGAGCAACTGTATTTATATTTGTTGGTTTGTTCTTTGGGCTTGTCAGCTTCACAGTTGGGTAGTGCCTTGGAACCGGGGTGACCATATGGCCAATTCACACCAATTGCCCCAGCATAATTAGTTCACTCTCAAAAGTATCCTCATTTGGGTGATAAATTATAGATTAAAAAAATAGAGTTTCCTATTCAGAAATAAAAAGGGAAGCAAATATGCTCTAAAATTGCCTTTTTCAACTGAAACATGGAACACAGTAAATGCTTTTTTTCTCAACTTACCAAAGAGCCATACATAGCTAGTAGCATCATGGATAGAAAGATGTGAAGTTAATTCATCACATTCATGGGTACCTTTGACGTGGGTCAACAAACTTTCTTTATGAGAGGCAGTGAGTAAATATTTTCATCTTTCTGGACCACAAGTACTCAATTCTGTTAAGTATAAAAGGCATCATTGATACCTAAACCAATGGCTGTGATATGTGTTCTAACAAAACTTTATCTACAAAAACAGGTGGCAGGCTAGAGTTGACTTAAATCCAACCCATAGCTTGCCACTTCCTACCTTAGGTCACAAGGACTAAATCTATAATGGAGTCTCAGTTGAGAAAGACTGTTTCTGTGATTCATGTTTATTTTGTTTCAGACATCATGAACTCTGTTTAACTTGGTCTTCATTTGGTACCAATGAACAGAGCAATTTAAAATTTTTTTCTTTTAATTTTAAACTTATTTCCTCCTTCAAATCCAGAATTATATCAACTGTGTTGTTCTTTCTAAAGATTCGTGGATACCCTTTTTCTTATCTTACTGTCCATTATAGTTTTTTAAGTAAAGAAGATAATATTTAGAAATTGCATGGGTAGGGGTGCCTAGGTGGCACAGTTGGTTAAGCGTCTGACTCTTGGTTTTGGCTCAGGTCATGATCTCAGGGTCATGAGATCGAGCCCTGAGTCGGGCTCCACACTCAGTGGAGAGTCTGCTTGAGATTCTCTCTCTCTCTCGCTCTCCCTCTGCCCCTCCCACTCATGTTCTCTCTTTCTCTCTAAAATAAATAAATCTTAAAAAAAAGAAATAGCATGGGCAAAGAAGAGATTAATATTAGTGCTAAAAGCCAAGGGAGAGTTCTATATATCAAGATGCAGGGGAATCAGTTTATAATGAACATTAAGAAATATAAATAGCTCATATGGGACGTTTTATGGATACTGATCTTTCTCAATTCCTTATCAAATCCAGTTGCTCTTGAGCGGCCATTTATTGTTGGCATAGTAAATGTGTTCTTTCCATTTATAAAATAAGTTAAAATCATCTTTAAACAAATTTGCTGAGTTTTACTGAATTTACATATTGCTATTCCCATTATCAATGTCTTAGAAGAAAAAGAACAGGAGGATTTTTGCTTACATATATTGATGCCTACCTAGATTTCATATAAATTGACAAATGATTTCTGAAGTCACCATCAAAATTGTTTAACAAAAACATAAGTGACAATAGGAAATAGTCAAGTGATGAGGAGGGTGTTATACTTCTTCCTTCATTCACTCATTACCTCTCAATTCTGAGTGTTGGCACTGACCTGGTCTAAGAATGAGAAATAGTCCATAAAACCATGATAATAGCAACATCAGCTCATGTCATGTGCCAGACAGACGCTATTGTAAACCCTTTACAGGTAGTAATTTCTTTAAGAAGTTGCTGACAGGAATCAGATTAAATGATTCCAACAAGCCTCTGGATTAAGGGTTGTTAGTATACCCATTTTACAGATGAGAAAATGGACTCACAGAGTGATTAACTCTGTAACTGAAGGTCACAGAACTAGTAAGCAAAGAAGCTTAGATTTGAACCTGCCCTCACTACTACCCTAGAATGCCATTTTCATCTGGGGATCTATTTTCCAGTGAGGGAGAACAGTAATAATTAGAATTCAGTTGCATTGATGCGAGGTAGAGGTGAGACAGGGTGGCAGGGGAGGTCTGACCAGCCCAGAAAGGGATGTAGGGGAGAGAAAGACAGACAGACGGGGGGCACTTCTGAAGAAGAGACATCTTATCAGCATGTTTGACAACAGGAAGAGATAGTTGAGCAAAGAGTTAATGGGGACTTCAGTAGGTGGGAGACTGCAAAGATTCGAAGCTCGAGACCGTGCTAGATCCAGGGAGATGATTGGGGTTTAGTATATCTGTGTGACAGTGGGTGGTAGTCTAGTGCTTGAAGGTGAGGCAGATCATACAGAGCCCTGAGTGGGTAGAAAAAGTCCGTGAGAGAAAACTGGATGAGGGACATTCTGGCAGCATGAAGGGTAAGAGGATGTGGAGCGGGGGCAAGACTGAGGAAGGAAGGCCGTGGCGTTTGGTAAAACCGTCTCCATGCTTGAAGGTCTCTAGTAGACAAATGTGGCTGTTGTGCGGTTGATAATGGTCAAAGAAATGTGTTTGATGAGGGAAGAAGGAAGGGTGATTTAAACAGGCCCCCATCTCTGAAGTGCCCAGCACAGCTGTGGTGGCCATGTCGGAGACGTATTTTCAGCCATGAACAGAGTACTGTTCTGACAGGAAGGAAGGCGCATAAGGCTTCACTCCTATTAATTCTTTGGCCATTCATTACCACAGTGACCTTAAAGTTCCTGCTGGGCATTCAAGTGGGATGGCATGTGTAACTCCATTGGAATTCCATTGTAATTCAGTGTTGAAGGACCAGGAGAACTTTTACCCAACTTCTGGCAACTAGTAAATAAGTAAGCTTGCATAAAACTCAGAGCAAGGCTTTCCAGTTACTGCCCCGGAAGACCCCAATCGTATTGCATTTACATGGAACAAGCTATATTTTCTTTTTTCTACTCTTCTCTACTTTCTCTCTAATTACCTTCTCTAATATTATACAAATTTCAAATGTAGGTCTATAACAGGCTAAAATATTTACTGAACATGGTGCATCTATATTATCTCAGGAGGCTGGATGGATCAGAAGGGGGCTATATTTTATATGTCCTCTCATTATGGAGTGTTGCCTTCAACACTTGTATCTTTGAGGGGTTAAGGAAATCTCCACGGAGGAGATAATGAGAAACCTAGAACAGGGAAGTCATCCCTGCAAATGCTCCAGAGTCAGGTTTGGAAGCCACATTCATTGGAAGGAGAGCTTCTCTAGATGGGAAGTGATGTTGAGAAGTACTAGGCACTAAATATGAGGAAGAAGGTTAAGTGCAGCTTGAATCATGGTGAAGACAAAGGGAGTGATAGACTGATTCACCTTCTGTTCACTCAGAGAGTGGTATGTCGAAAGGAACATAGAATGAAGGCAGAAAGACAAAAGAGAGGGCCAGACATGAGGTATGAGGAGAAGGTTCACAAGCTAGAGTCAAAACCATGCCTCGTGAACGAAAGCATCACCGTGGGGTCCATTACAAAAGAATAATCTGTATAGGATTATATGATCAGTCATTTCTGTTTCCAGGGGCAGAAGAGTCAGAAGACCTCATTTGTCTTAGCCTCGGAAGTGAGGAAAATCAAGGTTCCATGGGCATAAAGGTCAACTAGCGGGACACCCAGCTGGGGGAGGAAATATAGGATGGAGCTGTTACCCCCCTTACTGGATATGGTCACAGTCATTTTTGTTTACTGCTTTGGAACTTTGAAAATGATATTCTTAGGACATGTTACTAAGCCTGAATGGTTGAATGAAGGAAGGGGATTCACTGATTTTTTTTTTCATTAATTGAAAGGTTTGGCTCATTTGTCTTATTACTGTCCCAAGTCAGGGATTCCTTTTTTAGGAATTTAGGGAGCTCTCAAGTTAGGAAAACTAGGGAAGTCTGTGAAAATGTTCAACGAAGTGTTTGATTTTGAGATAGAAAGGGTTTTTTTTAACCTTGGGTGTTCTGTGGAAACCAGTCCAGGCTACTCCATGTTAATGGAGAGAAGGTCTAGTAAGTTCTTGAGTGTTAGAGGAATTACAGTGTAATGTCTTTGATCTAAGTCCTCAGTATAAACAAGAGTATTAAATGAGCAAAATGTACCTTTTTACATTTTCTACAGTGCCTACTGTAGAGGCAGTGAGTGTGGGCTCTTGAGCTGACTTTCTGAATTCAGATCCTAATTCTGTCACTTGTACTGAGAGTAAGTGATTTGGTGCCAGTTATTTAACTTTTATGACTCAGAGTCCTCATTTCTAGAATGGGAGTAATAATTATTCCTACTTCATAACATTTTTGGGAGAATTAAATGAATTAGCGCATATAAAGAGCTCAGACTAGTGGATGGCATGTATTACTCACTTAAGAATATTGACTATTAGGAATATTATTTTTGGCAAAATGCCTTGACTTTCTTTTTCTGTGTCTTAAATTTAAAAAAAAATTAAAAGTGAATGTCTCCCTTTTTAAAAAAAAAAACTTTTAAGCACTTTCCCCTAAAATTGTGGGGAAAACGCAAGAGTTAACTGACTTGGCTGTTGGGAGAGCGAATCTGACAGGGTGTCTGTGAGGGTTTCTGTGAGAGTGTCTGATACACATCCTCATTAGAAATGAAGCATCCAACACTAATACCCATGACATACCACACACTTGCACACACAAACAACTATTGAGATCTTTATAAGGATTAATTGGAAAATAATTGACATCTTGATAAAATTTTAAGTTTTCTAATATAGTCTTCTATTTAGGTCATTTTGAATTTATTTCAATATTATTTTAGAGTTTTATGTATAGAAGTTTGACACACTTTTGTGAGATATATTCCCAAATACTTGATTTGTTTCATTATATTTTAAATGGTATCTTTTTTTTCAGATTTCATTTTCTACTTGTTTGCTACCAGGATATAGAAATAAATTAATTTTCTTACATTGACTTTCTATCTATAAATTTTGGTAAACTTAGTTATCTTAATTTTTATCTGAAGACTATTCTAGATTTTCTATTGCATAAACATATTATCTAGGAATAATTTTTCTTCCTTATTTTCCAATCCTTATACATTTTTCTATGTTT